>NW_021847061.1:0-852 GCF_003651465.1 Formica exsecta
GAGAGAGAGAGAGAGAGAGAAAGAGACGTCACGATTGAAGATTAATTCCGAGGAAAGAATTACGTTACGTTCCTTTTATCATTTCTTCAACCACATAGTGATGTAACGGACTATTTCCATAATATTCTTCCGGAATCTCTAATGGAACTTTATCTTAACATAACTTTAATTCCAAACAGAAGGCTCGCGCGATGAACGTGATAACGTCTTATTAGATTCTCACAAATTTATCGTAGAAATTCTTCGATTAAAAGAATGATCGATGCGGTTATGTCTCTTGTATAAGTTTTTCTGAAAATTTTCAAAACGCACGCGCACAAAATCAAGATAATCAAATATATATAAGATTGTGTAATTTTTCTTTTCTTTATAAAAATAATAAAAATATAAAAGTAAAACAAAATGGAAAAAGTAGAAAAGTAATGAGATAGATATTAATATAATAAATTCTTGTTTCTTTTATAATTGGAGAAATCATCTCAAGGATATCTCTCTTATTTCTATTATTCGATGTTTTTTTTTCCTTAAAAATGGCTCGATGCTATTTTAACTACCTGACTCAAGCGTCACGCAAGCTGTAAATCGATATCGATCTTTTTCATCGCTGCACTGGTTATTCTCGTCAAAGCAATATATTAATTAACAAAGGTTTGCCAGACGGGTTTCCGTCATTAATAATATCGTATAATCGAACAACCGTCGCTACTACTACATTTTTCCTTGCATGTGTCAGCCAAAGTACGAGGCCTGTGTCTCTTGTATCATCGATTCGCGCAGATCCGATAGGTATAAAAATATTTGTCCGATCAATCGATCGATCGGCATCAAAGTCCTTCGAATTAACGATAATGA
>NW_021847062.1:0-852 GCF_003651465.1 Formica exsecta
AAGGATTCAACCGGCCGGATCGTGACTTATCGAAAGTCAAACATCACGAGCACGCAGACGAGAAATTCTGTCCTCGACGTCGCGAACGGTACTGGCGTCGCTCGCTTACGACCCTGCCCTTGCTCGCGTAGCGACCAAGCGACTTGTACCACAGAGTCGCGTTATGTATTATACATATATATCGCGCAGGATGTATATTCGCGACGCGGAAAATTCCCCGTTTCTCACACGCGTGGAGAAACGCACGCGGAAGCGATCGCCACGTTTCTAGCCACGTTTCGGCCGGCGCGGAGCGGCATGCTTGGCGGCAGGAGCTAAAGCGCAAGCCTCGGTGTCACCCTATGGCGGTCGTCCTTCTGTAAGGGATTCGGCGTGTAAAGGACTACTCGATATATAGATTGTAGGGGCACGCTTGTTGAACGGCGGGCGCCGTTTCGATCCGGTCCCGGTCGCGCACCGCGAATGACTATGTATGTCAAAAATTGTGCCGCCACTCCCAATACTCCCCATACTCTACGCCCGTCATCCAGAGCGGATTCTCCGCGACCTTAAAAGCGCACGATCGATTTCGCACAGACAGTGGTATTTCACTCGCCTAGACAGTTGCCAGACCGGCGCCAGCCTCTCCGTTCCTCTCGTTTTCTGGAACGAATATCGATCTCGCGGTCTTCACGGTGCACGCACATGTAGCTCGCTAATATATCTCGGTCGTTAAGCGACGTTAGAGCAAATTCGTGACGGATATATGAGGATAAGGATAAAGATATTACGGATAAACGAACTTTTTTACGTTAGAAACGCAGCGTATATACCGCGATCACATGTCGAGAAAATAAAAAAAAAAAAATTATA
>NW_021847063.1:0-852 GCF_003651465.1 Formica exsecta
TAATAAATAAAAATGAAAGGTAATCGTCTTTCTTTTCAAAATTTAATATGAGGATATATTCATAAGCATCAATCATGCGGTAACGAGTCTACCAAGAATGTTCTCGGCAATGCATTGCAAAACGCAATTGCATTTATGAACTATGCGGTACTGCATTGGACGATCTCTATTAAACTATATACAGATCCTTTGGAAGGTATATGATAAAATTGAGGATAAAGATTGCGTGTCTCATCGCGGTGAGGAAAGTGGTGGACTGTAATACACGCGGGATTTCCTTGCGGTCTCCGTGTACAGGATGCGCTTAATTCTTTCGTCCTAACGTGTCGCTCCGCGTATATCTTTATGGTAATTTATACTCTCTCTGCGACGTAATTATACTGCAGAGAGAATTCTAAATCCGCCGATGGGGCCGTCTTTATTGCCGCTTTTTTAATGAGATGGACCCGCGCGTACGGGCACAACTAATAACAGTGAATGCGGATGATAAATTGAAATGCAAGACGCAACTAGAGAGAAAGAGAGATCTAACATCAGAATTTATCAGCGACATTGTACGCACGAAACACGGTGATACTTTTCTTAATGATTACCGTCCGTCGCCGCGCGTGATGAAAGTCTCGGGAATTAATTCTATCTCGACGCTGATGCGCCTTTCTTTTAACCTTCTCTTTGCGCGATGGCAACGACGCAAGCAGGATGAATCTTGATAAATCAAATTGAAAATAACAGCGTCACTTAGAAATGAATCGAAAGAGAGAAGATCAAAGTATTGTTTAAAATATCATTTTATAAGAAATATAAATAATTTTTATTTTTAACTTTCTCTATAAAGATTGTTTAATTTTTTTT
>NW_021847064.1:0-853 GCF_003651465.1 Formica exsecta
ATTGCACGAACTAATAATATTCTGTTTTCGTAATTTAATTACACATCCATCGCTTGCGCGCGCGTGCGCGATATAACGGCGCAATAATCAATTTTACATGATGCTTTTACAAGTATATAATATTAAAGTCCCGATATATATATGTAAATGTACGCGCGCTCTCGTCGAAAACGCCCGACTTTAAATTATAATTAATTTTCTCGATTGCGAGTTTCCCGATGCGTTAAATTATTTCTATCGAATCCGAGAGTACATACACTTTAAAATTTACCGCAAATGGCATTGGCAGTATATCGTGGCGAGCAAAACATGCGAATCGTTTCTTCACGCGGTGATGTATCGTCATGGCGATGAGAGTTGAACGAGTGTTTGATAAGGTGAAAAAAGTTATGGCGAAATCGATAAAGTTTGCCGCCGGAAAAGTTTTATATACGCAACAGACGATGATACGTATAAAAAACATCCGATTTTAATTACTTCTACAAAATTTCAGTAAAAAAATTCTTTGCTAATAAAACATTCCTTCGATTGCTAATCGTAGGCGGAGCCATGTAAGATCCTTGCGATAAAATAACTTATAAAATAGCCGATTATTCTACTATATCGCAGGTAATAACAATTTTTTCGCGTTGTGTAATAACGATGTTTGACAGATCGAGATTTTAACAAAGTTCGACAGGCGCAAGATTAATCTCGTCGACGAAATAAGCTTGGATCGGCAACCGAACGCCTCTCTGTCAGTTGTTATTAGCTAAAAGTTCCTGGACGTATTCCAACTGGGAATCAGCTTCGTTTGATCGCCAACTTCTTGCTATACATTTGCAAGAAATTGCTCGTAAGCCACTCTTGCGAA
>NW_021847065.1:0-853 GCF_003651465.1 Formica exsecta
AGGCAGACAGAGAGAACACGAGAGGAAGCGAGGCTTGCTGACGTTTCGAGTGTTTGACGTTCCCAGGTAAACGCGTTCGGCAAAGCGCTCCGTGTTTGACGATAAACACAAGCGCCGGCGGGGAATACGCTCTTCTCTCGTCGCGAGAGAGAGAGAGAAAGAAAGAGAGAGTTTCGTGAGAGATTCGATGATGAGGCATTGTTTGCCGCCAACGATATGGCGCGCTCGGGTTTCCGCGAATCTTGAATCTCAATCATCGCGCGGAATTTGAATCGCTTGAGAAAGTCTCAAGACTCGCCGCCAACTTCGCGTCGCGAATTCGAAATCGGGAGCTGTCAGTTGTTTCATTGGCCGGACTGATCGTGAGACGCACCGTTAACTTCGCGCCGATCGAACGGATCCTCGTGCGGTACCTTACGACCTCGTGTGTTTACAACTCGTGTTTACATAATCGCACGTAAGTCGCGTGACTCTCTGCGAGCTTTCGACGACACGAATTGTAGCGAACTTTGCGAGGAGTGCGTGAATTGTTTCAATGGTGCGGCGACGCGCGAATTGTCAGAATGAGAAAACAGTGCGAGTGGTGAATCTGACGTGACGGTGTCGATCGTGAAAATCCCGCACGTGTGTGCAAATTTTATCATATATATATATATTTACACGAGGGGCGAATTTCGAAAAAAACGCCAAGTCTTCGTCCGCTGATAAAGATCGCGAGAGATACGAGTATATCCGAGTGGCCGCGAATTAATCGAGTTCCGATCGCGAGTGCCGGAGTGTGTTGATTAGATTAGATCGAGTGCTGTGCGGAAATAATGAAGACGAAGATGGAGATATCGACAACCTTCTTCAT
>NW_021847066.1:0-854 GCF_003651465.1 Formica exsecta
AAAAAAAAATTTCCTACTCTCGCCTCTCATCCCGCGGCCAATGCCACCTCGCATCCTTTTCCCGAAAGCACCCATGGGTGCTCGCACGCAGACGCGCAAGCTCTGCATTTGGTGGACCAAAAGAAAGAGAAGGAAAAAGAAAGAGAGAGAAAAATGGAGGGATAAAAGAGTACGGGAATAAACGAGACATAGCGAGGAAGAAGAAAGATAGGGCTGGACAAGGCCTGTTCTTTTTAGTTGTATTTTACCCTTTTTAAACTTTGTGACACTTTATCTACACATCACAGACTGTTGTAATATTATACTAGACCGCTCTAACACACGTATAAGGCTCATATGGTGAATTCTATATGCCGTGTCTGTTGACAAGACGTGATAGTAAACGTACATTTTAATATAAAAATAAAACAGTGAAAAATATCAAATGTATATATAAAAATAATTAAATATGCCAATGACTGGTAGCATATTTGATTGCTCAATCTATATATCTCCTGCCCAATTAGATATGGCTGCCCTTGCATCACTTTTAACATCGCTGTTAGCAATCTAGTATAATATATAGAAGTCTGAGACCTCCACACCTTTTCACATTTTGCACTTTCCTTCAGCTTTTTTATTTTCCGCATTTCAAATAAGACAGATGTGTATATGTACGCAAATTAAACACATTGCAGTATGAACGAGAGGAGAAAAGCAATAAATGCAGAAAGTGTGCAATTGAGATATGAAGAAAAGCTTGACACTTAAAGGAACCATTTCAGCTGTACCTTATTACACTCGGTGCACTTGAAATCAAATATGTCAGAGATCCAGATTAAAATGAAAATGAAAAAAAAAAAAAAAAAAAAAAA
>NW_021847067.1:0-854 GCF_003651465.1 Formica exsecta
AAAGAGAGAGACCGCTATACTAATTGTATGTATAACAATCTTCAGAACTGCTTCACAAAATAAAATTGTGGATGCATAATTTAATATTGCAGATGCAGTTGATTCAATGATAAAATTTATAAAAAAGCAATGTTATAATAAATTGGGTATATGTTATTAGCGGATATTTTAAAGCCTGTAAGTAGCATGTAGTAGGATGGCATAAAATAAAATAATTAATTGTTTATTGCAATTAAAATGTATTAAGAAATTATATTATGCTATAATACTATCAAAATAAATTATTATAAATAATAAACAGTTAATGGACACAAATAATAATAAAAATTATATTGCTGTTATAAGTAATATTAATAAGTATATAATGATAAGTAAATATATAATGATGTTCAAAAAGTCGTATCAAGAAATGATATAACAAATATTTAAAATTTATTTTAAATCTTTATAATAGATTTTTCAAGAAAATATGTGATACACTCAGAATTTTTGAATCATTTTCAGATAATGAGCAGATTAATATAATAAATGATGACAAATTTATTTCAAATACAGAAATGATAAATCAATTCTATAATCAATATGAAGATCCAAATAATATGGTAAACTCATATTTAGATTTGGATATGGAGTCTGATTTTCACTACAATGATGAATTCCAGACTAATGTTATATCTAATGAAAATTTGGAAAGTTATGTATTAGATAAAATTATATCTTTTAGAAACTATCCTCGAATTATAGAAAACAAAAAGTGCAAAATAAATATGACTGTTTTACCAAAAAATATGGACTCAACAGCGGATAGTTCATTCAATATATCCATTTTGGAGAAATCTTTAGAGTCTTTTGAT
>NW_021847068.1:0-854 GCF_003651465.1 Formica exsecta
AAAGGACAAGACCTTATAGACAACCGATGGACATTCAAAGCAAAACGAGATGCCAATGGCAACGTGCAGCGATATAAGGCAAGACTCGTGGCTCGCGGTTTTACTCAAAAACATGGCATCAATTATCAAGAGACTTTCAGTCCGGTGGTACGTTTTGACTCGCTTAGGGTCATCCTTGCTATGGCCGCTCAGCGAAAAATGAAAATACGACAATTCGATGTGAAAACCGCATTTCTCTACGGAAACATCGATGAAATAATTTATATGAAGCAACCAGAGGGTTACGAAGACGGGACTAACCGTGTGTGCAAACTGAAGCGTAGTCTCTACGGTCTCAAGCAATCCTCACGATGTTGGAATCGGCGATTCACGGATTTTCTGAAGAAGTTCGAACTAAAGGCAACAAAAGCAGACGCATGCATATTCACAAGCTGCAAGAAAGGTAGAAAACTCATCTTAGCCATATACATCGACGACGGGCTAATCGTAGCAGAGGATCAAGGCTCGATCAGCGAATTACTCGATGAATTGAGACGAGAATTCGAGATCACCAGCGACAAGGCAGACATGTTTTTGGGTCTCCAAATTGAACGAAGGGAAAACGGCTCTATACTGCTACACCAAGCAGCGTACACACAGAAGATAATCAATAGATTTCGAATGAATGAGAGCAACCCGGTAAGCATTCCCGCCGACCCACATCAAGAGACATGCAAAGAGATACATCTCATCGAACAAGACGAAGTGACCAAAGCCCCCTATCGCGAAGCAATTGGAAGTCTGATGTACTTGTCAATAGCAACTAGACCGGACATCACTTTTGCGGTCAATCGTGCGAGCCGATACATGGAAAA
>NW_021847069.1:0-854 GCF_003651465.1 Formica exsecta
AATTTATTTCATTTATCTGAATTATTTTGTGTGTTAACTTATTAATTATTCTACATATTTATTATATTTTGTATTTTAAAACAAAAATTATGTCTCTGAATAATAAATTCTGATTTTCTCTCCCAACTCTCTCGCTCGGTTTCTTCGGCGTCATTCAGCCAGAGGCGTCGACGAGCTCTCAAAATTCGAGATGACATTCCTCCGTCTTTTGATATATCGAATTAAAGAAGATGCGAAGTCGAACGCGCTTCTTATCGGACGGCGATATATTCTGAAGCGAAGCGTGGCATGCATAACATGAAATTTCTGCCTTCCGGAGCTGCGTGTCGCTGACGCACATGTGCGTGTATCTTTGAGTCTTTCCTCTCCTCTCTTTCTTATTGATCGGCGATGGAAACGGACCACCTCGTTGTTCCAAACTTGTCTTCTCGCGAATTATTTTCGGTCGTATGTTGACATTGTCAGATCTGCTTTGAATGCAAAAATATGCGAATTTTGTACAATGGGCTCCTGATACGTAATACAGAACGAAGAACGATTCGACGAGATGGATGCCGTTTTAAAGACGAATATAAACGTAATTCTATCACAATTAGCTTACCAGATAAAATTTCTTTGTGCCGCTCGTATCCGCTTTTTCCGTCCGTTTGAGGATAATGTCTTATTAGGCATAATTCTTATGATTCAGATGAAAACCCGTTCATAAAAGAACAGACAAAAAAGAGTAAGAAACAAATTACATTGCGTGGCTTTGGAAGGATATTATTAATATGCTATTATGCGCGATTAGATATTCTCTAAATCATTCTCATTATATTTGCAAGTAGTTGATTGTGTTTTTGAAAACAAAAACA
>NW_021847070.1:0-854 GCF_003651465.1 Formica exsecta
ACAACATTAGCGCTATTTATATTCATCGACTTGGCCGTGTGGGCCAGTGTATCTCAGGCCCGGTGCCATTCACAAGAAGAAGAAGAAGAAGTTACTTACACCATGGACGAGAGTATAGTAAAAGAAGAAAACATTGATGCTCCAGAAATAAGCTATGAGGAAAAGCTACAGCTTGTGAATGCTATTGCCAAACCTATAGCACCTAAGAAACTAACCAAAAAGATCTATAAATGTATAAAGAAAGGTAAGCTGTTTCAGTTGTTATCATTAGCATTTTTCCAAAATATAAATATATAATACGATCTATAATATGTAATATAATATATAATATATATTTTTATTAACATATATATGTTGATTATATGTAGGCAATTATTTATTTATTACAGCATCCAAGCACAAGACATATCTGCGCAATGGCTTAAAGGATGTACAGAAACACCTTCGTAAGGGTGAAACAGGGTAAGCTACAGTTTCTTTAAATGGATAATGAATTGCACGTTGATTGCAAGGTATTATCACAAATATTTTATATTTTAGTTTGGTTGTCTTTGCGGGAGATGTATATCCCATCGAAATTATGTGTCATTTACCGATTGTATGCGAAGATAAAAATATTCCCTATTGCTTTACTCCATCAAGATTGGATATTGGTACAGCGATGGGTGTAAAGCGTGGCAGTCTCATGGTGCTGATAAAAGAACATCTAGATTATAAAGATTTGTACGATGAAGTTAAAAGTGCAATGATAACGCTTTCCACACCTCTATAGCTTGTATATTTAGGTTACATTTATTTTATATATAAAAAAATAAAATTAAAATTAAATATAAAATATATTATTTACAGACCTG
>NW_021847071.1:0-854 GCF_003651465.1 Formica exsecta
ATATAATACAAAAAAATACAAAAATCTCTACACCATAAAAAAGTTTGTGAATTGATGTATATATGAGAAAACTTTCTAAATAAGCATTTTGTTTCAATTTTATCTCAATTTGACACATATAAGATTTTCGTCACAATTTAACAAGAAAATATGATGTTCCTACGTTGCAAGTACAGCATATATGTGTCGCACGGAGGATCAAAGGGAACTTTTCATATACGTGGACGTGTTCAAAAATTTTACGTTATATCCTTGTCGTACGCTAAAATTCTACCAATAAAGAGAGAAGAAAAAGAAAGAGATAAATTCATCTCTAAATAAATTCCAGCTAAATATAACAAAATTTGTGTTATATTTAATATATAAAATTTATCGTCCTCCTGTTTTTAATATATACTAAGGGGATCATTTAATATTTGTGAAAAGTATATATAATTAAAAAATTTTTATTTATGTGTATCGCACAGAAATTTCCATTTTAATCCGTCAAACTAAATTTCTGTGCTAGCTCCAATATCGCGCCGCTATTATAAGCTGTTTTAACGCAACGTTTGGGCTTTATACACGCGCATTACACGGCCTAATTCTAACGTTTATCAGGATTAACGCTAAACGCAACGTAATAGCGCGCCATTCCACTGTGTTAGATGTATACGGCTGCGACTACTACGCGATGGTGGCATGAGACGTTAAATGGAAATTGTTCCGCGAGTAACGGGCTCTCCCGTCGTCAAAGCCGCGAAATCCGTCAGAGACCTCGCTAGTTTTCCTTACGACACACTGAACGTTGAATTACTTTCCAAACGGAAAGACGTCATCCTTCGCTATGCGCAAAAAGAAAGAGAGAGAGAGAG
>NW_021847072.1:0-854 GCF_003651465.1 Formica exsecta
TCTCTCTCTCTCTCTCTCTCTCTCTCTCTTTCTCTCGTCCAACCCGTCTTTCGTTCCTTTGCCGCTTTACGACTCCTCCCCAACACACTTCTCCCTTTTCTCTTTCGCCCCTACCGCTACTCTCTCATGTTGCTGCCTCTCGCCCCTCTTATCCGGTTATTCTTTTTCTTTTTTCTTTCTCATGTTGTCCTTCTTTCTCTTTCTCTCTTGGCCAGAGTCGGATTTGCAGATGTCAAAGCCTCAGAACGATCAAGATCTGAACGATTTTACTAAAAATAAGCAACTGTCGGATTTATCACGCGATAACTGTCTTGAAAAAGCAGCTAGTAATGAAAGCACGTGTATAATTTACCGGAGTAAAATTTGTTTCAACGATTTTATTTATTCTTCGGTCGTTATCGATATTCTAAATACATTATACAATTAATTTTTCTTGAAACAAAGAATATTTTTAAACAATATATATTCGATGCAACAAATTCTTCCTCAAATGGATAACCGATAACGCAGATACCAAAAGAACACAACTTGCCTTACGACAGTCTCTAACAAAATTTGTTTCTTATCTTGTTTCGATGTTTACTTTGGAAAAATGATATATTGTTCTCTGATACACATCTCAATATTTTTTGGTGCAAAATATATATTTTGTGACCGACATTACGCAGAGAGAAAAATCTGAGAATTTTATGAAAACAACTCGCTTACCCTAAATCCGAGCCTGCTCTTTATCTTCCGTAAAGCCCTCTTCTTCTCTTTGCCTCTCGTATACTCTCTCTTCTTCCGCTCTTGATGTGGGCGAAAATAACAGGCCAAACAGGCAAGGAAGAGAAAGAAGGAAAGAAAGAGAGAGA
>NW_021847073.1:0-855 GCF_003651465.1 Formica exsecta
AAAGAATCGAATTTTTTTGCTTATATAAAATAAAAATTAAAAGAGATCATGAAAATTAACAAACATATAATAAATTTTTCAATAAATAATAAAACGTTTATTTCTCGCGCTTGATTTTAAGCGGATATTATACGAGCATGACTTTAAAATTGAACGTAAATATATAAAATCTACAATTTGCCGATCAATGTTTGTCTTAATATCGTTATACTTGGCGTTTATAAAAACCGTACCGTCATCAATAACATTTGTCATCAGTGTAATACAACATTTGTACGACGCAAAAAGTCAAGTCGGTATCTCAAGTAAGATGACGAAATTTGAAATATGAAGTAATATGAGATCCCGAAATTACAGCATTTTTCTCAAGAGTTATCCTCTTTCCTCCTTCTCTTCCTCCCATTTTCCACGCTACGTGCACATTTCGGATTCAGGAACTCGTGTCCGAAGCCCCAAGAGAAGAGAATTATTACGCTCAGTAATAGCCGCAGATAAATAATCCGTGCTCTTCTGCTTTTCACGCTTCTAATCTTTTACGGCGTCACGCGCCAAAAGTTCTGATTTTATTCGCATCGACAAATCGGGTTCTCTGCCGGCCTCTTTATTGAATTTCTTCTGAACTTTGGTCTCTCCCTTCTTATCGAATCTCACGAGACAAATTTAAGCGACACATAGAGCAAAGGGGAAAATATATATATTGGATACAGATCAATATAATAAGACTTTGACAAGTTCAATTCTCTTTACAAAAATGGAAAAATGTGCATCAGAGTAATTGTCATCAATTTTAAATGTCGTATTTATAACAAATATTCGAATTAAATCGTATTTATTAAGAACAAATTAATTATCTTT
>NW_021847074.1:0-855 GCF_003651465.1 Formica exsecta
AAAAAAACTGATGACAATAGTATAACGTAAAATTGTAAAAAGATTGTTTCTTCCACATCCTGCCTCTTTCGCTGCAACTATCGCGTAGCGTGCGGTTAATCTCGATCGTTTGTCGTCAACCTCGTGCTCGCGCTAATCAATCTCGTAGTGCGGCATAAGCTGTAGGTTGAGTTAGTAGAGAGTTATGGAACGCGTGCCGTGACGCTGCAGAGAAGAGCGTGTCCGTATGCCCGACTAGCCGGTTGCTATTCACGAAGAGGAGAAATAATCGGTCCCTCTAACGAGGCGATTCCCGAGATCGCCCGGCGAACAGATCTGCATTCTCGGGCCGGGAAGAGCGAGGGGAGGAGGGTACAGTGCAGGATTAAGCGGTCGTAGCACGGTCGTGGCACGATTATGACCTTCCTCGTGGCACGTGCGTGACTGCCGATTCTCTCTCCCGACGCGGAGCGCTTGGCTCCCCCAGGAATGACGCCGCGGCGCTTAACTGAGGATGATAATTGCTGACACCTGCGTAAGGGAATGATAGATTATTACCCATATACATATGTGTCGAGCACACGCGCTGTGCCATACGTCCGCCGATATAACCGTTCCCGGTATCTATCCTTCCCGGTCGTTTCGGGCCTCGTCGAATTCGGTCCCGGCAAATGCGGGAATGTCACATGTTGGATTCGAATAATTCTGTTTCTTCAAACATTTTGGAAAATAAAAAAAGTAAATTATTATTCAGTATCCGACTGTCAATAAATCTTTGTGATATTAAATATATTGGATGTAAATAAATATATAATAATTTAATGTTTTATAATTCTCTATATACGCTCTTTTATGTACAAAAGATGAAAAAAAAAA
>NW_021847075.1:0-855 GCF_003651465.1 Formica exsecta
GAGCGGTTTTATACCATCCATCAAGAAGTGTTAAGTTGAAATATACATCACCTTTATAAAGTCTGTGAATTTCTGTTATGATAAACTCTGAGATTAGATCATACTTCAAAAAAAGGTGCGCTATTTGTGCTCCACCAATCATGAAGATTTGAGGGTAACTCCAATTACCTTGGATTGACAAGAACTCTTGCATAGAAGAAACAATAGTGCATTCTATGCCTTTATTAAAACAAGGACTTAATTTGTTACGAGAAAAAACAATAGGCTTTAATATGCTTTGTGGTATTGTTTCAAATGTTTTTCTTCCCATAACAATAACTTGTTTGTCAGTCACCTGACGAAAATGATCTAACTCACTTGGATAATGCCAGGGCAATCCATTATTTATTCCAATCACCCCCTTGGGATCAACAGCCATAATTCCGATAATCTTCATTCCTGTAAAGCAGCTTGAGCTACAAAAAATCGCATGTGATCACGCACATTATGCACTCGAAGGAAATCAACCTTGTTGTGCAATGCAGATGATAAAGCAATTGTTTCTAAATCTCGGTTAAAGACAGGCTCTGTAGAAAAAGAAGAAATAAATGACTTTCTAGAATGACCAACCAGAACTTTGCAGCCAAAACTTCGCAATGCTTCTATATTGCGTAAAAGCCAGATATTCTGATATAGAGATTTTCCAAAACCAATACCAGGATCAATAATTATCGAGCTTTGATCAAAACCTAGGGTAAGTAACCTGCTAATGCTCTTCTCTGCCCAATTATTTATGATATCAATTGGGTCAGTGTCGTCTGGAATAATGTTGTCTCTATGTGGTGGTATTGAAAGTGAATGCATAATAACGATGCT
>NW_021847076.1:0-855 GCF_003651465.1 Formica exsecta
ACCGTGTCCAATTGTACTGTGTCCAAGTGCACCGCTCCCGGCACTCTGTACCGCCCCATACTAAAGATAGGATGGGAAAGGACCACGTCGGGAAGCTTGGTGTGCCGGGTACCGGCCCTCCATTTTCCCTTATATCTTAGTCGGTAAGCCGCCGATGCAGCTGCAGTGACAACCATTTGGTAAAGCTACTCGATGCCGAACATCACCGCAATTGGCGTGATCCTCATAGCACGAAGGGCCCCTCTTAAGGTGAAAGCTCTCAGGTGCTTCAGCGTTGTTTTCGCCGACACTAACTGTACTCTACGTCATCATATTACTGCAGCATATAGCAGCCTAGATCTAAGAAGGGCATAGTAGATTCAATAAACCATCCCCAGCCTAAAGCTCCAGGTCTGGCCAAAGGATATTCTGCACAACCAGAAGTAAGAGATTACGCTCTTACACCGATCTTCCAAGTGCTCCTTCCACGTCAGCTTCCTATCTTGGATAACTCCACTTTCACTGACCTAACCGATGTCAGCCTGATGTCTCCCAAGGTGGGTTTATACCACAGTGCCCAGCTTGTGTTTGCGAGTGAATATGATCAACTCTGTCTTCCGAGGATTAACCGAGAGACCAGTGCTGTCCCACTCCTTTACTATCCCAAGAGCACACTGCGTGAGCTCCAGAAGCGCATCCAGAAATGGTCGCCTGATGATCGCCAGATGGGGCGCGAAGAAGCACCTGTCATTAAGTTTCCTAAGTAGTCCTTTGACTACTAGGCACCACAGAAATGGAGAGAGCGCCCCGTCCTGTGGGCACCCTCGATCTATCCAAGCGCCGACATTAATAACGCCGAGCGTCGTTACAACTCGC
>NW_021847077.1:0-855 GCF_003651465.1 Formica exsecta
CCTTTTCAACTTTACATTGACACATCATTAACAAACTATTCGATGTGACAATCTTCATAGGTTGCACACATAAAATCGGTCAAGCGATGAAGAAGAAGTATCGTCGCGAAATGGAGTACGTTTATGCGCTGATAAATGAAATGGATCGCAAATTGGATCACCAGATTCGCGATTTAGATGATGTACGTCTCATTATGGACACTTTGAAGAAGATTCGCGAGCAGGAGGTTGATATGGAACTTAAGATTGATCCCATCGAAGAAGCCTTCAACATAGTCACTCGATACGAAGTGCCCGTGGATCAGGAATGCTTGGAGCAGGTCGATAACTTGCGAGACACGTGGCAGAATCTGTTGGCACGAGCGCAAGAAAGTCACGTATTATTGTTGACATTGCAACCGCAATTTGAAAACGATCTGCGGAACAATCTCGAGAAATTCCGCACGGATAACGAAATGTACTGCGAGGAGTATAGATCGTCCGGACCGATGCAGTCGGGTCTGAGCCCCCGAGAGGCTTCGGATCGGCAAATACTGTTCCAGAATAGGTTCGATGGTATGTGGCGGAAGCTGCAGACTTATCAGAGCGGCGAAGAGCTTTTTGGCTTGCCCATCACCGATTATCCAGAACTTTCGCAAATCAGAAAGGAGCTGAATTTACTGCAGAAGTTGTACAAACTATATAACGATGTCATCGACAGAGTCAGCAGCTATTATGATATTCCATGGGGCGAGGTAAAAAACTCGGGGTTGTGTATTCAAAAAATACAAGATACATACTACAATATATATATAATTCAAATGCGGAAATTTCTTTTAATACGTAAAATATTAAAATGTTATAATTTATTATTTT
>NW_021847078.1:0-856 GCF_003651465.1 Formica exsecta
AACTCTTTCAACTAAAGCTTCTGGTTTATCACCTTGCCAATCTAGCGAATCAACTGTCCATAATATCGAATACATATCCAATTTATTAGTATTTTCAATCAGATTATCGTCATGACATCCATATGGCGGGCGAAACCATTTTACATCTTGTTTTATTGCATTTTTAATTGCTGTATTTGTCTTTTCCAATTCTTGCAATTGTTCCTCACTTGAAAGTGATGTCAACTTCCTATGCGACCAAGAGTGATTGCCTAACTCATGACCTGCTTCATGGATTTTCTTTACTATCTCATATGTTTTTTTATTTATACGTTTACCAAGCACAAAAAACGTTGCTTTTGCTTCATAGCTTTCCAGAACATTAATAATATCGTTTACTCTATTGTTGGAAGGCCCATCATCAAACGTAAGCGCAACAAACTTATCGTCGTTATTCAACAATTTTTTTATATTACTTAAATTTCTATATGATAGATCCAGATTACAACTGAGCCCACAGTATGGTAAATTAAAATTACAATCACCACAGAAAACCGCGCTTGAGTATAGCAAAAGAAAAGTTATTATTCTTATAAACATTTTGTAATCAGCAAAGTGATAGGATACTATGCACTTTTTTGCTAAGTTAAGCCATCTTTAATTGCTGTAGCCTTTACTTCATCACTTCTTTAATATATTATATTAACAATTTTATATAATATATTATGATTGCAAATATAAATACCGTTGCGCTTCAGGGAATTAGCACAGTAAATGTCAATGCACAAATTCATATGGCAAATGGTATTCCAGCTTTTAAAGCAACAAGGACAACATTGCAAATTTAGAGTTCAAAAGGGTTATTCCTCGAGAACTA
>NW_021847079.1:0-856 GCF_003651465.1 Formica exsecta
AATATACGTGTATGTATGCACGGATTAAACGCGTTGCAATGAATTGTTCGAAATGATCTATTTTGTTAACTTCAAAAATGATATTGGCAATTTTATTCTGATATTGCTCGATATTAGGCGATATATGAGCTAATGGCTAATTGAGACGCGATAATCGCGAAAATTAATTAATCGCGCGAGTAGATAATCGCTAATCATGGGGAATAATTGCATTTCGAGAGATAATACAATGGTGTATTCCGCATCGCTACCTGTTCGTTCGAATCTCGCAGCACGAGGCAAGGAATAGAATATTCCGTATATGAATTTATTTTGTAGTGAGAGTTAAATATTTCGTGATATCAACAAACATTGTTTACAATATTCGAGACCTATGCTAGTAGCACGCTATTGTTTACATACGCGTCATTTTGGTTATATTTCACAACCTTCCGTCAGACATTCCGCGGGACTCGAGTGAGCAGGCAACAGCGCGAGACGCTCCTTCGTATAATCTTTCGAAACGCGATTATTCTAGTAGAGACTTTGCAATTATTGATTCGCGCGATTAATTAGTTTCTGATTATGCCGATATTATTTTTGAAGTCCTCGCCAAAACGTCGGGTATAAAACAGGTTGACTCGAGCGTTATTGTGTCATGCGTATATTCGTTAACGATAGAGATTGCGTTGTATGAATACGATTGCGCGATTTTTCAGTGCTGAGCTCGTAGTTTTCGCGTTTTCTCGTCACAATATAAAGTAAGGTATGTGACTTAGCTTAACTTAACCTATTTTATATCATTGTGTAATATGATGCATATATTCTAAATCTTGTTTAAAAATATTTAAAATACGTAATAAAAAAAGAATATATA
>NW_021847080.1:0-856 GCF_003651465.1 Formica exsecta
CGTCACTGCATTCGCTTTACATTTTTTTCTTCAATCCAATATCTAACAAGAGGACGATCAGTCTCACAAACGTTTTACGATATGCAAGAGGACATGCTAAGATACTACTCTAGAAATCAATTCTTCTTGTCGCAGATGGGCATTTGGCCTTATCAGCCTAAAGTGATAAAGATATTGCTACCGTGTTTCTTAGTAGCCATCGAGATGTCTGTTTTTGCAACTCAGGTAATACGTGTGGGCGCGTTATTTATACAAATAATTGTGTAATTGTGTCATCACAGCGAACACAACCATTAAAAAAATATTGTCGGATGATTCAATTTCTTTTTAATAAAATATTTTCGCAATATACTTGTCTCTCTTTCTCTCATTGTTACAATTCTTAATTTATAGGTGCTTTTGCTGCATAATAACTGGGGTGACTTAAGTATGACTATCGATGGTATAGTTACTTCTATTCTTCTCGTTGGTGCCTCTACGAAATTACTTAACGTTGTTATAAATAACAAAAAGGTAATTCGACTTCCATCTGTGTGTGCATGTGTAATGTGTAAATCGCATGTATAATTTTTATATAATTTAATGACGAATATCAAAAAGCATATTTTAGACAATCTCTAATTTTTGACAGAATTGCATTTATAATTTTATAGCACATGAAATTATATTATTATACATACAAAATTATAAATACAATTTTATATTTATATGATAATCATTCAAGTGTTTTTTGTAGTACGTAACACAAACATACATAAAAAATTATAATAATGATTCGACCAAAGAGCTTTAATTTTTATATTCCACAGATTACTAAATTTTACATGCATCCACTACGCGTATTCACAAATAATAA
>NW_021847081.1:0-856 GCF_003651465.1 Formica exsecta
CATAGACGTTATCAGTTTATCAATATGCATCGCTACGAGAGAGAGAAAGAGAAAGAGAGAGAAAAGATATATGTTTGCAATCAAAATTTCTTATACACTTTGTACATATTATTCATATAATGTTGGATGCGCGATTAGTTTTACGTTTTCACCGATTCCACCGGCGATTTTCTCATGAGTCACGACTCGTGAGTGTGACTCATGCAGTAGCGTTCAAGTTCCAGCCGCTCTCAGTTTGTACCTGCTTCATCCTAATTTAACGTGCGGCCTGATATTACGTTCCCGCGATCATGCTAATCGCCACCTACATATATGACGGATTGCCTTTTTTCTCACAATCATCACATTCCGCTGTTGCTGCTGGATGCATTTATTTTTAGTATTATCAGAACCAGAGAAGTTAATACAATTAATACATTAATATAATTTTACAAATTTTATGTATAATTAATTAATATGTATAACTTTATTAATGCTATATAATTAATATTTCTATATAATATTTTTTTGAATATTTGACAACTCTCTTTAGTGAATTAGGCAATTTTCATCATCAATGTTAGAACAGATTCTAAGAGGAATTCTGATGGAAAATCTATAGCATATTAATTATCTATTATACGCAATTAACTAATTTAATTTTAATAGTTGCTGATTTTAATCAGGCTTGTAAATAATTTATTATCATATAATTATCCTTTATAAGAAAATCATTTACATATTACAGACAAACTATTTACTGCATTTTTTCTTGTCATTCTTTCTTCTCGTATGAATACCTCACATATTTGTGTAAAGCATATAAACAAAAGTCGGCATATTAGAAATATAAAGTTCCTGTCTTATATATATATAT
>NW_021847082.1:0-857 GCF_003651465.1 Formica exsecta
AAAATAAAAAATTTATTCTTGATATAAACTGGGACTTTCCAGTTCCTTTCACCACTGAAAATAGCTTCGTAAAAGTTGCTTCCAATATCTTACAATTAATGTCTATATATTGCCATATACAATCTATAGCATTATCGAATTAAGAGGTTGATGTTTGTATCATATCTTGATTAATATATTTTAAAAAAATGTGAAATATCGATATTAATTTTGTTTATAGTTTAAAATATCTAAATAATGATTGCAAGTAGTTATCTTTATATTCATCCTTGTAATTTAATAATAATTTATAAAGCCTATTACTATTAATAATTAATGTTCTACCGATTATTAATAATATAACATAAAAACAGATAAATATTATAAAATGATTTTCGCATGATGTGCGAGAAAATCGAAATTGTCATTTTGCACGTTGATAACATTGCTCTTAATCTTATCGTTGAATGCTAATTGCCAAATGACTAATAAAACATACCAAGCGCCGCGAGTGAGACATTTATTAAGCGTTTACAAAGATTGAACATTGAAACTGCATAATTTGCATTTTAAC
This sequence comes from Formica exsecta, assembly GCF_003651465.1. NCBI lineage: Eukaryota > Metazoa > Arthropoda > Insecta > Hymenoptera > Formicidae > Formica > Formica exsecta. Next base: position 554 of record NW_021847082.1, read on the forward strand.
GCTAACGATACCGAAATAGATCGAACACGATACGATAATCCTGTTAGATTATAACTTCTTATTCATCAATACAAGATTCAAACTTTACAAAAACCGTTATGTCACACAATAATTTATATCTCAATGCCATGAGCGAATAATTTAGAAAGGAAAAAAGAAAAAAAAATTTGAATGATAAAATTTACGTAACATAAGGATTTTATCATTATTTCATGCTTGCAACGTTTATTAAATTAGTTAATATAGTTCATTTTTTTCCGTTTTATTCAAGGAGGTGTAACTCATACGGTAGGAGACGCAGGAT
>NW_021847083.1:0-857 GCF_003651465.1 Formica exsecta
AAGGTTTCAACATTTATTAACTGGTAATTTTGCTGGTGCAAATTCCATTAACGCGAACGCGTAATCTTGTTTAACGAAATAGATATTTATATCTCACAGCTTATAGTTTATGGGATGTTGCTTAACTTAATTTTACTTAATATATTACTTGATAAACTACGCGGCAAAAAATATAGACACACACACATGTAATTTATTCTCGCAATTTTCTGAAGATAAATCATATCTAGTCAAACGATATATCTTTTAATATTGTCAAAATATATATATACATACACATACTGTTATTCAGCGTGTCGTGATAAAATACAGCGTGATAAAAAATGTGCATTTTAATTAAATATTTTTAATGAATAGAACCTTGAGTAAATTGCATTATTACATTGAGTTTTGACAAACTGGATTATTCCATTGTTTTTATTATTACATTGCAGTAATGAATGCAATGCGTCCTTAATTAACGAACATATTTAACGAATATGTTCTACGTTAACGGCTTGTAACTTGATCCCGATACATTTTTCCAAAATATTTATATATCGTTGGCTACATTGAGTTACTTTCTATTAATTAATAAATATGTTCGATAAAACAATTTTTAACAATTTTCTTTGAATCCACCAAACCGTCGATTAAATATTATACTACAGAGTTGAATTACACACTTACTCAATTGCCTACGTGTTTTAAAGAGGACAAGAATCGTATATGAATCAGCTTGATCTTGGGTGAGTCCTAAGATCAAATCGCAAAGTAACTTCCAGTGGCTAACATGCAAATCATCCATCGTCACGATGAACTCTGACGGTTAGTCGGAAGGTTAGCGCCACGGAGAAAGGAAGGAGAAGAGAAAAGGC
>NW_021847084.1:0-857 GCF_003651465.1 Formica exsecta
ACGTCAACAAAAAAGTTACAAGAACGTTGAATAATGAACTTAGATTTTGTTGATTCTTCTGATCGAAGTGTTTTTCTTTCAAAAAATAGACTATTGTCATATGTCAAAATGTTACAACAAAGGAAAAAGTTTCTCTTGTAGCTGCAGTTCTGATAAGCGGCACAGTGTGCTCTAAAACCAATAAAATCCCAGGATTTTCAATATCTTTAGGTTCAAAATATCTTCGCCATGGTGGTAAGGCTTCTTTTACTTTGGTGCCAACCATAATTCCTAGCTCTCTGATCACTTGATTTGCTGCATCCGTGAAATCGAAAGTAAATTTAAGATATAAATTATTGGTTGGCATATTTGAAGATTTAAACCTTCCCGAAGGAGTTATAAGTTCTCCATTTTCATCACCTGTGCAAAAAAGGACTTCATCAACAATGCGTCTTCCAAGTTCATTAAGCAGCTTTGTAGAAGTAATGGGCTCTGCTGGTGTACTTCGAATATACTCTACAGTAACTGTACTGTCCGCTGTAATAGAGCTATTTTCAAGGCACTTAACAGTACCAGTATTGCTGTCAATCGTATAATCTATGCTTGGCTTATAGGTTGTTGAGCCTTGAAAGATTTTTACCTCTTTAACTGGGAAATGATCGAGCATTACTCTATTCTTAACAAAAGTTTTTTCTGCTCTGTGGCTACTCTCCCAATTTGAATTACCACTACCCCAAGCAAGATGTATAGGCTGTTCTTTTATACTTGCTGCTATTGCTGCTCTACCGGACTGTGTGAGTATTGACATACAAATTTTACATTTAATCTTTATCAAATAAACAAGCTTTCCATAGATAACTTTGTTTTGCGGTTTTTTA
>NW_021847085.1:0-857 GCF_003651465.1 Formica exsecta
ATAACTCAAGCCCGCTTCTTTAACGGCTTCAAGCAGCGCTTTTTCAGCTCTATCCCACACTTCATCATTACCTGCTCTAATATCTGGACGGTCTGAAAATTTCACAAAAATTTCATTGAATCCAAGCTCTGAATATACTTCTTTTAAAAGGTCACAAAACTTTATAGTTTCAGAATTTACTTGTTCTTCCATACAAAAAATGTGTGCATCGTCTTGCGTAAAACCACGCACTCGCATCAGTCCGTGCAATGAGCCTGAGCTTTCATTTCTATGGCATGTGCCAAACTCTGCCATACGTATTGGTAGATCGCGATAGCTTCTGGTGTGAGAATTAAAAATCTGCACATGACAAGGGCAATTCATAGGTTTTATTGCTAGCTTTTTGCTTTCAGATTCATCAACAATAAACATATTTTCACGAAATTTATCCCAATGTCCCGACTTTTCCCACAGTTCCTTGCTTACTAAAATAGGGGTTTTTACCTCAAAATAGCCATTATTTATTAGCTTCTTTCTGATGTAAGACTCAAGAACATTATATAAAATATATCCTTGTTCATGCCAAAAAACCTGCCCGACAGCTTCCTCTTGGATGTGAAATAAATCCATATCCTTGGCAATTTTGCGGTGATCACGTTTCTCTGCTTCTTTGAGACACTCAAGATAAGCGTTTAATTCATCCTTATTTCTCCATGCTGTGCCATATATTCGCTGCAACATTGGGCCCTTTGCATCACCTCGCCAGTATGCACCCGCTACTTTCATAAGTTTAAACGCTTTAACTCTGCCGGTTGATGGTGAGTGCGGACCACGGCATAGGTCTACAAAATCGCCTTGTCTATAAACAGTTAGGTTTT
>NW_021847086.1:0-857 GCF_003651465.1 Formica exsecta
CTTTCCCTCTCCGCAAGCGTCAACGTACGTAGGTAGGTAGATATATATCACCAATGTGAACGCCCCTTTAAAAGCGGATCGATGGATATCACTAGGAAGTGCGCATATACCGCAATTCGTCCCGTTTGTAAAGGGTGATGATATCAAAATTTCATATAAAAGCAAAAACTATTTTAAGACTCCCTTAGAGAATAGACTCTTTTCGTTACGAAATATAAACAATTTTTTTTTTTTTTTTCGAAAAACAGATCTAGGGGAGAAGGACGATAATTTACATTCGATAAAAAGTATTTGATTGTAAAATCGAAATATTGTCGGGAAATATAATGATGTGATATGAACTTTGTATACTAAACTTCGAAGAGGAAAATTCAATTTATCGCATGCCTACGCGTAGGAAATGAAATTGCAATAATCGCGTAAAAAAATATACATCAAAAAGAAAAGTTGGCTGCAAAGTTCTGTCACTTCTGAGCGACGAGGAACGCGGAACAAGAGTACTCATGGCTACATCGAGCAACGATTGATCGCCTGAGCCCGACGCACTACGACAATTTAAATTCGTTCGATGGGATATCGGGGATTATAGTTTCAAATACGTCACGTCCGACACAAACAGGATAAGTGGCTTAAAGATAGACCAGGTCTACTACGCCAAGTAGAAATCTATGCGAAGAGCATAAGAAATCGATCGGCAAAGCGTCTCTCGCTTACCCGGTCAATGGTCTCTCGCGAAAGAGTTCTGCCTTTCGATTATAACGATGTACCATTCATCTACACACTTTCATAACGATATATTTTAATCGAGAAAACTCGTCTGCCTTTGTGTTTTATATCACAGACAGAATATATATATA
>NW_021847087.1:0-857 GCF_003651465.1 Formica exsecta
TTGCGATTCTCATTTATTTTCTAAGCCTCCGTGCATTGTGTAACAAGCCCGCGTTTTATGGTCGGCGTATTCTGGGTCGCAAGCCCGGGTGGTTCCCCGGATCTTTTCTTTACGATGCACACGCCGCTCGAATTTACATAGTTGAAACTTGTTTACGACAGCTGTGTATCGGTCGGCTGTGTTTTAATTGTTCGCGGCGTAATCCGCGCACGATTGTACGCGGAATACTTGCGGAAAGAGATATCTTCATCCTTACGCGAGCGAGGAAATGCAAACGGCGATTATTATTTTGAGATCTCAACATTTTTGTCTCTCGGTGTTGTGAGGTGTAAGGGAGACGATTATATTCAAAACGTTAAACGTATATTAAATGTGAATGTGCGAGTGCTTAGCCTTACGCGGTACATTAGGGATTGTTTCCTCGGCACAATACTCTGGTCGCATTGTAATACTTGCGCGAGTTTACTCGCTACGAAACAATAACGCCGTTATTGGCTGCATTATTCGACATTGTGAGGCAAATTCGCGAGTGTCATTAAAATGCGCTCGTGAAAATGCGGGATCATCTATAAAGCGCGTCTTTACGCGCTAAACGCTCGTTAATGCCTATCAAATAGCTGTCAGATTACCTATTCGCCTTCCCTGCCTCCCCGTATTGTATAATGCAAATTAACGATCGCGTCTCCCACGCCATCGTGCAAAAAGTTCTACGAAAGAAAATTTGTTTGATATCGATCTCTACAAATAGCACACAAGTAATTTTAAAAAGTCTTCTCGGAAAGATTTAATATTAAAGATATATTAGTTAGATTAAAATAAGCAAAGGAAATAAATAAATATATGTACATATAATATAT
>NW_021847088.1:0-858 GCF_003651465.1 Formica exsecta
TTTAAAAAGCACCAGAAACACAATTAACGCTATCAAAAATCATATATAAAGAGAGAGAATCAATTTTCTCTTTATAAAAGGTATTATTTCTGTACTTTTAGGAATATTAAGAGAGATATATTCAAACTCTCTATGCACACAATATTAAAAGGATAACGCGTTTAAAAATATTTATCGCTGCAAAGAAGGGATATCGAGAGCTCCATCGTATATTATGACGCATTCATATCTATTCAAATTTGTAGTTATCATACCAATAAATAATCGGAATAATTTCTGAATAGAAAGAGGATGACAACAATTGAATATCTGAAACGCATGATTTTTTCGGTTCTAGGCATGATAAATATAGATATAAAAATAAATTATCTTTTCATAAATCTTTTTAACTTTGATTCATTATCATCGAGAATAATCATATTCACGCTTGGTGTAATTCACTCTAAGCCGTTCTGTATATTAAATTTTTTTACGCTTAGCATTATAAATTTTAATTTTCTCTCGTTCTCTCAGAATAATTAATTCTTTATTTAATCGTTGTTATTCTTTCTCTCCATCCAAAAGCTTTTTAAATTATTTATTGGAATAATGATTTTGTGGGTATATGTGTGTAATATGAGTGTAACATGATATATGTACAATTGAGTTTGACGTCCCTTCCTTGCAATTTGTTTTATTGAATAAATTCTGTTTTAAATCAAAAAGTTGATATTACTTGACATTACATCGTTGACTATAGTTGAATATAATCGCAGTTTTCACGGAACACTTTTGTTTCATGTTCTATGAAAGAACAACAAGCTATTACATTATATCAAATTTTCTGCGAGTGTATGACCTATCGGCATTTTACAATCG
>NW_021847089.1:0-858 GCF_003651465.1 Formica exsecta
ACAAAAAATTATAAATATATAATTTTATATATAATATTAGAAATATTAAAAACGAATGTAGGACGATTCTTGTTTTATTCATACTTTCGTGCGTTTAATATTATTTGATTAAATAGTTATTAATATTAGTATCATATAAATATGTAAAATATCACTTGATATCTTCTTATATAACTTTAAACATAAAATTATTTTGTAATTGCCGCTCTTGTTGGCATGTTTATAAACTTAATGCATATTAAGATACTGTTACACATACGTTAATAGTGTCGAAGCAAGCGTTCGTGCTTTTATCTACTAGACCAAAATATTCCATTTTCTTGAGAGTTAAGATTCATCACGACAGAGATTCATAGCGTAAATCGTAATTTTTTGGTTGTCGCAATTATACCAGGCAACTTAAATGATTGAAACGAGGAGGCGTAACGAGAGCGAGCCTTTGATCTCGTAGTTGTTCTACGGCTACGATATAGCGTGGTCGTTATCTTTAACTCGGATGTAAATGTAGGCAAATAAGGGCAACGTTACAAGTTTCGAGGCTGCATCTTTACAAGTTTGCGAGGGATCGCCCGCCATGTGAAGAATCTCTGTCGAGATGAAAAACATCGAAATGCACTTTTCTAAAGTACAGAGTGCAATTTTCTCCGATATCAAGCGAATAGCGAGTTATTTTGTCTTGTCATATCGTAAAAGCTACATTGTGTCTAAATTTTAGATATTAATTGAACTCTCAACTTTACATTACGAAAGAAAGTATCAGTACATATCTGTGCATCGCAACAGCAGATTAAAGTTTTAAAGAAATACAACATCAAAGAGCACACAAATTACATTATTTTGCGATAATTTCTTTTCATT
>NW_021847090.1:0-858 GCF_003651465.1 Formica exsecta
AAAAAAAAAATCAAATATCGATAAGTCTACATATTACAAGATGCTGCCAAGATTAGTTTTTAAATCCAAACATTTCAAAACTTAATAAAAAAATACATGCTCTTGAATTATCTCTGAATGTCTTGAAATATAAAGATGATGCAAACTTGAAGCAAGTTTTGAATTATCACCGATTCTCAGAGATCGGAGTAAGAATTAAAAAGGAAACGGCGACCTACTGTTGTAACAAAGTATTAATTCCGGCTCCTCGTCTTCGCGAAGATCCAACGCCGCCACCAAATGCGGCTTAGGCGTCGCCTCTAGATGGACGATCCTCGAAACTCCGCACGCGGAGATCAACTCAAAGTGATGGCGGGCGCCGCAGCACAGCGTCCACTCGTTCGTCGGATCGGTGCTTTCGATCATGGTCACCAACGTGGGTGTCTCGCTCGCGGTGAATTCTTTCAGCGGCAAGAAACCATCGATGGTGTCGGTGTCAGCTGACGAGCACCAGATGGTCCAGGCCGCGTTGTGCTTCCACTGAAGGACCGTCAGTCGGCGGCCGACGACTACGCACTGTTTCGCAATCACACGTATTGTGTATTTTTCTCGTGTGAAAATAATTAATTAACATAGAAGACAGAAAGACGATATTTATAATTAAACGGTGGACACACAGAAGAGGAAAAAAATTTAACAAACCGCGTTGCCGACGTTTTGACAGATTTTTAATTAATTATAAGAATATTTTTCATCCTGATCGATGCGATGTGTGATATAAGTATTATTTTTATATCTTTAACAATATTTTATGAAATACGCAATATATCAACGATAATTGCAGAAGAATGAGAAGATTATTTTTCTTTCTCATGAACG
>NW_021847091.1:0-858 GCF_003651465.1 Formica exsecta
CCTTTGTATGCATATACTTAACGATGAGACACGTCTGTCCGGAGAAGGATTTTAATTTTCTACCAGCGAGATCCAATTTTTTCTTCGTGCGCAAAGATTAATCTCGTACACGGTTTGTTGTTACCGCTATTGGGACACAGTATTCATTCTTGGAATTAATGTTCCACACAGCACTATTCGCTTTTCACGCTGATCTGGATACGCCGTGTGCTTTAAAATTAAAATCCGTCTGCTTTATCGCCGGCCGAGCGAGATTACACGTCGTTTCGCGGATTGATGACGGAAAATACGAAAAGCGTAATCCGCGATGTAACACGCTCGAGTCGGCACGTAATATCCGGCGTGGCGCCAAATCTTTTGAATGCTTTTCAAATAGGACGCCCATCTGGTACGGCGTTATCGTGATTAAACGCGTCTATGCACGCATCATATATACACGCATACGATAAACGATAGCGGAGCGTTGAGTGAGATGTAAAAATGTGGACCGCGTCGACCATCGAATCGAATGTTACATAATGTAATAGGGTTTTGGGCATTGTTCGGAGAAAGAATTCTTCTATTGTATTTGTACGAATTCGCTAAATTCGAGGGATATGATGGAAAGAGGTAATGTTAGTCGCGCGAAGATGAAACAATAGTATAATGATTCGAAAGATAGTTTAAATTCTTTCTCTCTTGCAGCCCTTTATGGGCGCATATTTTGCTCGCTTTCGTGACGAACGCAACTGTTTATTATGAATGTATTACGAACCATTATAATAAATATGGTATGTCCCGATTTTAATTAAAATTTCAACTAAATTTTAGCGATTTTGTACGTTAAACAATGAAAACAATAGGGATATTTACGTCGCG
>NW_021847092.1:0-858 GCF_003651465.1 Formica exsecta
GAGAGAGAGAGAGAGAGAGAGAGAGAGAAAGAAGGAGAAAAGAAGCTTAATAAGGGCAAAGAGAATGATTTCACGAGCTGTTATTACTCCTTCTCTCTCTTTCTCACGAAGATAAAAATATTATTTTTAATCATCGGGAACCATAGAGATCATAGCAGGATCAAAGAGCGTGATCCTAGTCTTCAATTTTATCAATAATACTTGGTTTATATTCGATGTGTACAATTTCCAAAAATTTCTTCTCTCTCTTTTTGTGTCTTAATAATCTAAAATTTGGAAGTATACATCGGAAGTTGCCGGTACTTTTCAATTAATTAGAGCGAAATGCGACGCACTGCACGTACGCTCTCGCGCTCTCAATAGACCATTGTCTGACCTCGAGCGATGCAATATGGGCCGATCGTGACGATTTGATGCGTAACTCGATTGTCCACGCGGTCGCTGAGTAATCGGTGTGTCGAGTGAACGTGCGGCACACGAAACCTCAAGAATATCACGTGCGCTCCGCAAAACCGATCTGATCTTAACTCGTGACTACATGCTCATCCGACAAAGTCCAGATATCATATAACTATATGACTAATATATGTATTTTTGTACTTAAAAATTCGCGTGCGACTTAAAAAAATGATCCAAACTATGTTGCCATATGAATTAAAAAGCATTCGGCCCATTTCAACGCAGAGATTCCGAGATTTTATATCTAAGATTTTTGTTATCTTCTTTTCTTTGAAAAATAATTTTAAAAAATTATTGGATCTTTCTCCAAAAATTATCGGGTCCATTTAATTCACTCACTTTTATTTGAAATCTTTCAAGTTAATAATTATACATATATAATTTAAAATTAATATATAT
>NW_021847093.1:0-858 GCF_003651465.1 Formica exsecta
CATGCTCTTTGCATTTTCGGGACTCAGCCAAATGTGTAGGTCTTTTTCATCTTGAGTATTGGTAATTTTTCTAGAAAATGAATGTGGCCGAGCAGGAAGTAGGTTGATTACCTGTGACAATTGCACTAGTTCTTTATTATTTTTGGCGAAAGTTTGAACAAACGTCTCTAAGTTATCGTCAGTGTAAAATATGACATCACTTGATTCCAAATTACTCGCATCAGACGGCTTTAATATATAATTATGCGCAGATGTTGCATAGCCAAGCAATTCCGGTTCTAAAATCCCTTCTGTCACAGAAGCTACAAGTGAGTGGATAGGTTTAATTGTAGCTACAACTTTTAAATTGGATGAAAAGGCAATATTATAGTATAGTGTAAATGAAAGTAATAGAAAAAAAGCCAGTAAATGTCTCATATAAACGTTGAGAAGAAGTTAAATTTTGCCAAAAAGTTAAATAATGTCAATAATCGTGTTCTAAAAATAGAAAATCTTGCTCTCACATATGATGGTAAAAGAATTCTTGACAATATCAATATGTTCATGGAAAGAGGAGACGTAATTACAATACTTGGTCCAAATGGTGGAGGTAAAACCTCTTTAGTGAAAGCAATTGCTGGCATAAATAAAAGCTGTACCGGTAGTATCGTATTTGCTGACAACATAAAAATTGGCTATATGCCGCAAAATTTTAGTATTAGTAATTTGATGCCAATAACAGTTGAATATTTCCTTTTAAATAGCTCCTTGAAAAGACTAAAGAAAAATCAATCCATTATTACAGAAGCGATAGAGTTGGTTGGTATCGGTAACATTTTGAAGAATCAAGTGTTAGAAATTTCTGCAGGGCAAACACAA
>NW_021847094.1:0-858 GCF_003651465.1 Formica exsecta
CTCCCCTATCAAGCGGTAAATAGTATAGCGACGATGGCCCGGGTTGTTTTTCACGCGAGTAGATTTTTACAACGCGAGGTATTACTCTCCCCTGCCCTCCCTGCCAACCCTTCTCACCACCCCTTCGCGCCATCCCTGACTTTAGGAGGGTGTGGCCTGCGTCCTCCTGCAGCTTTCACACATCGCTTTTTCACACCGCCCGCCAACGGGCTCGACATCCCTCCGCTCGTGTGTTCGTTCCCTTGTCTTTAATTATCGCTTTCGTATCTTCATTTATTACACGATGATACCGCTATAAAGCGACCCCCTCGACAATTTCTATTACTTCGCTTGACACGCAGACCCTCAACATCACGTTCGCTAATTAATCGTTTGACGTAAAGCCGATTCTTTCCGCGCGAATCTCCACTCTCTTTGCGATTCACCATTTTCACGCGCAATGTACGTGTCGCATATCCGCCTTTAGGCTCTTTTCATCTGTACAAACTTTTATAATTTTATTTTAGATTTATTTTCATCTGCCAAGTGTAATCCAGATACAACGTAATAAAATAAAAACTTGTAAAAAAAAATTCTATGTAAAGTGTTTAAAGTTTAAATCTAATAGTGAAATATTTTTGCGTTAGTGAAAGTATATTTTTATTAATAGATATTTATTTCTCCGAGAGATGTTAATGCTTAATTTCTTGGTAATTATTTATATATATTGATTGCCAATTTATATTCTTGCAAAGTTGCCTTTTCCGATATTTCTTTTTCAATATATTGTTCGTAAATATACTTTTATTAATACGTTTTTTTATTAGTACTATGCAGATGCAAATTTATATTATAAATCAAGATTTTCTCTCTCTCTCT
>NW_021847095.1:0-858 GCF_003651465.1 Formica exsecta
TTTAAAATAATATTATTTTGTGCAAATTAAAATAACTAATTTTTAGATTTTCACAAATATAATGTAGAAGACGTGAAACATGACACACATATACACATACATTTCGAGAAGCGCTCGCGAAAAAGGATACCGCAGAATTCATGCAATCGCGAAAGCGTATTATCCGAAAGACACCGTGTCACCGCGAAACGTTAGGAAAGCGCTCTTCGCTTGAATTAGGGCCACCTTTCTTATAAACCACACGCGTTTACAGCTCCTTTTTCCTGTACAAACATAAGTTCATGACTCACGAAAAGTTAGAGTTCTTTCTTGACACAGAATTCTTGTACGCAGAATCCCAGAGTGAAATATATTCAGCGATTCTTGGAAGGAGAAAAAGAGAAAAGTACAAAATATATATAAAAGATATTACTAAATTGAGTAGGATCTACAGTCGCGGAAGAAACACAGAATCTCTCGAAGCGATCTCGCGTGCCATCAACGTACACACCGTTGATTGCAACAGATTCGTATCGAGAAGGGAAAACGAATTAAAAACATTATATTTCATGAAAAAATACTAAGCCAAGAATTTATTTAATATATAATAATGTCAAGGAATATTTATGTATATTTATATAAAGCGAATATTAAATAATAGGGTCTAAAATAATTAATCTGTTACACTATGTTACTCTCTACTTTAAACGAAAGAAGGATATATTTGCGATTGTCTTTTGGAAGAGTAGGAGAATGGAAAAGCTACTCGAGAATGTAAGCGGAGAGCGTAGCTAACGATAAGAGGAACGGACTAATTCTATGGATCATGGTTTACGCGGCGCCTTCGGGAGCGTTCGGCGAGCGTACGTCCAATACACG
>NW_021847096.1:0-858 GCF_003651465.1 Formica exsecta
TTTTTTTTTATGTTTTTTATGTATTAAACTTTAAATAGGCAGAGGATAACGTAATTTAATAAAAATTCATGCAATTAATTAGCACTTAGCAAGATAAATAATTACTGGAATGCTAAAAATCTTTAACATTTACGGTCTAAATAAAATAAAACGATGTTTGCAAGTCTGCGTGTAAAAAAACTCGGATTTGATGTTGAGACATTTAAAATAAAGATAATATTGGTATATCTATAAAGAGAATGAGTTAAAACCAAATAATTAATAAAAATAAAAATAATTTATATAATTAAATAATTATTCTATCCTCCTTGAAACAAGAGAATTTTCCAGCATCCTCCTTTTCTTTTTCTCTCTCTCCTCTTTTCTTCTTTTTGTTGCATAATGTGATATAAAGTTAAGTTATGTTTATGTTACGGCAACTAATTTTTATATTTCACTCGCACAAAATTGCTTTGTAAAAAGATTTGATACAATAAATTTTTTTACGTATTCGCGACGGTGCTCGACTTAAGATTCGTCTAAAAATTCCGTTCGAGATTCGCGTCAATGGAGATCCTCCTCTATACCAAAGAAGAACATAATATATAATATGCAATAAACATACCATAGTGTGGAACAACTCTTGGAATCTTGGTAATCCACTCGCGGTGTTTGTTAATAATATCACCTATGTCTACAATATAGAAACCGTTTTCTTGATTTTCCGTATCGATTATAGTTTTGATAATGTCCATATTGTCAACTGTGTCATCAAAAACTTTAATCTCATTAAAATTGTTCGTTGACATGTTCGACATAGTATTGACACAATCCGAACGTAACAAAGTCTCTGCTTATATATTAACTGTGTCTGAAGGA
>NW_021847097.1:0-859 GCF_003651465.1 Formica exsecta
GACATAAAAATTGTTCCTGACAACGTTTTATTACATTTCTTGTCCGACTGTCTCCGAAATGACTCTATTATCTCGTGAATCTCAACGATTTTCGAACAAAGCCGAGGGGATCTCTAAACGCACACAAACAAATCGAAATGGGAGCACGAGAAGGACGCGTGTCAGCACCCAGAGCAGCACGCTTCGTTTAAAGAAAAAAACGCTCTAATAATAGTAAAAACTGGACTGAAAGAACTTCAAGGTAAGCCGCGTGGTTGGTGTAGACAGTACGTTATTTATCTCGAAAAAAAACAACGTAATGTTTACAATGAGAAAATCCGAGGAAGGAAATTTTTGGGCGAAATTTTTCACGGGCAACGCTTACAATGTTACGAGCATGTTTCACTTTAAAAAATGGCTCCGTTCACGTGCCATTTGGATGACTATAATAACATAAAAAGTGCACCGAAAAAGGTCCCAAAATAACGTAAGGGAGGCTTTCGGGCCGGTTTGGGGAGACCTCTTAACAAAAAAATCAGAGTCTCGACTTAGAAGAACTACGTTACGGCATTCTCCGTAATACTCATAAACGTGTCCTCCAGAAATCGTAAAAATGCGTTTCAAAAACGAATCGTTTTTTCACCACGGACCGTGACCAGTCTCCGGTCTAAATTATATTCGTAGTTTCTATCCGTGGCGCGTCATTATTGCTTTATTGGTAGACTTAGCTCGACGTCGAAGGTCGAATTCTCTTGAAACATCCGGGTTTTCTCGTCACATGCGCTTGTGTAAAATCAAAATACAAAATAAAAAAACTAAAAGTTTTTTTTAGTTACTCTCTCTCTCTCTCTCTCAGTGTGTATTTAAATTTTTCAAAATA
>NW_021847098.1:0-859 GCF_003651465.1 Formica exsecta
ATATATTTCGTGGATTCAATTATCGTGCAGTCTGTTTCGTAGCTATTAAATGAATCGTAATTATTGTGCGATTAAAAGATAGCGGTTCCTCGCATTTCGACGCTTCGTTCAATGCGTTGCAATCGTAGATAACGCAACAAAGTACATAATTAAAACCAAATAGCATCGCGTATCCTATCCCTCAGACTTTCTTATATCACTTGGCACGCAGAAGAAGAAGGCTTCTCTAATCCCATGAATGCGATCTTTGTTATTGCAGGGCCATTCACGTTGATTGCGCTTGTATGTCGGCCAAAGAACCGAATTCTCTCCGGCTTGGACCGACGTATTCTCGTAACCCGAGCAATCCGTGTGTGTGATAAAAGGGGCATAAAAATATGCGGCCATAATCGCTTAGTCATCCTAAAGGTATCTATATTATGTTGACAATAACACGTTGACTTGCCACTTTGATGGACATTCTTCCGTATCAAATAATCTGACATACGTCCAATAAAAAGTTAATCTATTTGATATGATGAAGTATTTTTATGCAGAGAGATCAAAATATTCAGGTAAACTGTCCTTTCCGTGAAATATCTATTCCTTTTTGTGAAAATATTCTGGGGCACTTCATTTTATACAATTTTTTTTTTTGCTTTTGAATAATTCTGTACGGTTTGACAAATTTAATTTAGAAAATAAATTGCATTATATGTCATATACAAAAGAGATATTATTTTGACGATAATATATTCGACAATCAAATTAGCAATCAATGGCAATATTATCCGATCGATTAATATTAATCGAGTACAAACATTGCAAAAACGTCGGCTTACACGGCGTTTTTTTTTACACATATTTTTTTTTTTTTTTT
>NW_021847099.1:0-859 GCF_003651465.1 Formica exsecta
TGTACATATTGTGAACAGTAATATATTTTCGCTAGGCACACTCGGATGGCCCACTTTTTTATCCTGTTGTAACTACTATTAGTTGTGGTGCCCATACACTCCTTGACTTTTACAAACGGCTCGACACAACAGAGGTAGATATTGCAATATATAATGGAGACTGCTAATACATATTTCTGTATAATGTACATTAATCTTGTAGCAACAACAGCCCAAGTTAGAATTCAGTTTATTATTAGAACGTAGAAGTTTATTGGTTCTACAAAAGGACTTGTATCACAATTATTTGCACTCTATAGCAGAAAGAGATGTGGATAGTATATCAGAATCTTCAATAAAAAATCTACATATGTGTGCAGGAAAGTTTATAGAAGGAGAAATAATAAAACGTGATACTAGACTGTCTTTAACTATTAGACACGTACCAAAAACTAGCAAACTAAAATTAAAGATTTTTTGATACATTTTGATATATTATTGAAATTTGAGGAAAATACAATTACATTGAACGATACTGAAAATAAAGATCGAATTTTATCAAATATTATCTTTTTTCTTGTCACCTATTTTAAAATATTTATAAAGTAAATTTACATTTTTTATGAACTATCACGCATTTGCACATCTGTTGTGTCCTCTGCATCATTCTCAAGGCTCATATCAATTATTTCTTCATCACTCTTATCTAACATTCCTTGCAGAGAATGTATTGATGATATCAAAACATGGAATTGTTTACGACGCATTTCTAACTTGTGTTCTAACTGCTCTGATTTCTCCTGCAAGTGAAAAATAAGTCGAAAATATAATCAATCTTTGTAATTATTTTAAAAAGAGGAAAAATTATATATATATATAT
>NW_021847100.1:0-860 GCF_003651465.1 Formica exsecta
AAAAAAAAGTCATTTTTGCGCAAATTGATCGATTCTTTGATAAGGAATCATTTATTATCCGGTTGTACTTTATCAATTACTCAACATCCTGTATATGTATGCAAAAGAATAAAGCGCCGCTGAAGCTAAACAGTTGTTTGTATCGAATAAACTTTAAGAAATAAACTTAAGATTGTATTGTAATGAAAGGAAAATGTGATACGAAACTTGTTTGAAGCCCCCAACTCATGAAACGGTAAACAGCTACGAAACAATAAATTAGAAAAGAAGTATGAAAATATAATCTACCCACGGATTTTCAAAAATCTGTCGATTTTAAATAAAGGATTGTGAACGTATGGGAAAAAAGAAAATAGAAAATGTATGACTCATTTAACGTCGGTTCACGAGAGTTTATTCTATCATTAGTACGTATCTAATCATGTGATCTGCGATATACATTACGTGTTCGCAGCGTAAATGGTTCGTTGAAAGAAACTAGAGCCACTTATCCGCTTGTCGTATCGACACACGCGGTGCCCGATACTCCGTTAAGGGTTACGCTCGCCCTGCCGGGCGAATTCCTGCCAGTCGCAGACACGCGCGGCGTTTTGCCCCGACTGTACATCCTATTCCCGCGCGTGAATATATTAGGGTGGTTCTGCTCCCCCTTGGAACTCGAACACATACAAATTAACGATATTACTCGCGCGCGTACGCTCGCGCGTACTCTCGCCTACTGTCCGTGTATGTGTTAGAGACAGAGAGACGTAAAACGCGACGGCGGAGGGTTGCGCGACGCGTCAAGGGGTGAAGAGGCTTGGAGAGGCCGTCTGCGTATGCGTGTACATATATATGTATATATATATATATATATACAT
>NW_021847101.1:0-860 GCF_003651465.1 Formica exsecta
AACTTGAAATAAATTATCTTTATCTTATCTAAGATAAAATTTTATATATTATCTTTATCTAGATGATTTTAATATTATCTATGCAAACCACTGTTTGTAATGAATGTGTCACGATTACAAACAATTGTTATCATTACTTTTTGATCAAGGTTTTAATTCGACACTATAATGTATTGATAAATATCGTCGTAATTTCCAAATCGATCTCGAATAGATGGATGGTCAAAACATGCTGAAACATTTGGAACAATTTGATTTCTCGTCGAAATTTTCAGATGGAAATTTCAACTGGGAAATCAACTTAACTGGAATTGAATGATTCAGTCTCGATGTAATAGTATTTGCAAAATGTTCGTTAACAGATTTCCGATGTTAATTTGATTGCCCATTTGCGATGAGATCCCAGAAATTTGAATTTTTTAATATTGTTATATACTATCACATTTTTTCCACTTTTTAACATCACATTCTTTAATAACAAATTTTAATTATACAAACATTTTTATAGAAGAATTTAAATATCAGTTTTATTTATGTTTTGTTTCTGGTATATGGGGTCAAGAGAAACTTTTGACAAAATTTTTCAGAGTATCTCATAAATGTGTTTCCATTTTTATCAGAGCGTTTTTATTCAATTTTGTAAGCAAATTTTTAAAAAATTTTTTGCTTTTTCAAGTATTTTTATTTAGAGAATTCCAGGAAAAAAGAGAATATTTTGATGCAAGAGGTCTTTTGGTGCAAATTTCTAAAATAAATTTTTTTATTATATGCGTTTTTTAATTCTTTTTATTTATACAAAGGAAAAACACAGAGTTTCTTAAGTTTCAAGTGCTAAATTTGCAAATATACTGAAAAAAAAA
>NW_021847102.1:0-860 GCF_003651465.1 Formica exsecta
TGTGTCACTAATACCAATATCATTAGTGTAATCGCTAATATAAAAGCCTTTAACAAAAATGCTCCTGATTTTTGTTGATCTTCTTTGTCGCCTTTAAAATCAATTTTTACTCCCTTGTCCCAATCCTGGGCAATAGAATTCTGAATGAACTTTACTCTTTCATTAACAAGATAGCCAGTATCCACATCAGCGGAAATTGTCACTGTACGTAATCCATCAATCCTATTTAGTTTGTTTACCTTTTTTTCGGGAGCATATTTTACTATGTTGCTCATAGGATACGGGCCATTAACTGTATTGATAAAAAGATTATCTATAGTCTTCATGTTGCGGTCCCTTCTGGGGAAACGGAGTACAATATCGATTTCTTCATCCGTGTTATTTGGTCTATATTTTCCAATCAACACTCCATTTGTAACCATCTTTATAAAATCGCCAATGGTTGCAACACTTACTCCAGAACTTGTAGCTTTACTCTTATCAACACTCACATTCCACTCTATTTCAGGTGCTGATCTGCTATCTTGAATATTTATAAACCCGGATGAAGGTTGGTCCATAATTTTTAGAATTTTCTCTGCTGCCAAATTCAGATTGGATGCACTTCCGCTGAGGTTAATTTGTATTGGCTTGTCAGCCGACGGTCCTGACTTTTCCTCTTGAACATTAATTATTATTCCTTTCATGTCTTGCACACTGCTCCTTATATCGTTTAATATGTGCTTAGCTTTGTGCCTGAAGCGCCAATCCATAAGTTCTAGTTGAATTCTGGCGATAACGTTGTCTGAAAATGCTCCTGATCTAGCATAAGAAACATGAATTTCTTTTTCAACGCTCAAAATGCGTTCTTCCACTTCTTT
>NW_021847103.1:0-860 GCF_003651465.1 Formica exsecta
TTCTCTTCTCAGAGAAATTCTATATTATGAGATAATACGGAAAATAATATCAGCGTGCAATAAATGTACGATTACATAAAGATTTATGCATATAGCGCAAATTATAAAAATATATCAAATATTATGCAAATACGCAGTATCTGCGATCTTTTGCACTTTGTACATGTGGACATTTTATGTCCATCGATAAACGACAGAATAAAACGCAATTGCTTCGTTAAACTGTAGTATGTATTCGTATATAATTCTTGCGTTCGGGCCTTCAAGTCAAAATTACGATGCGAAAACAAGAAGAAAAAATACGAAAGCCTCGATAAAATTGGCTCGTCGTAAAAAAAGAAAAAAGACGAAATCGCGCTTATCTCCGAGTGTCATCTAATTGTCTCATATTTTTATACATTCGATATTATATTCGAGCTCATCGACGGCTCGTGAGAGCGACGATCGTAATTGTTCGACATGTCCGATTCATCGCGACGAGATGATGACCGCGGCCGTTAACGAATAAGCGTCGCGCGCGAATATTACCGCGGAAAAAAATCGCCCGTCGTAAAAGTCATCGAGCTGGCGCGAATTGCGCCGCCGTTCGGCTGTTATTTTTTTTTTCCACGATGCCAATTGATTCAAAATTCGGTCCGATATAACCGGCACGAAAATTTATTAGCCGTACGGGCCACTAAATTTCGCGCGAATCCATGATTGCCACGGAAATTCGATTTCTCGAGCAATGATGCAAAACGCGTATGGCGATGACACGCGGCAGTTTCATCCGCGAAACTAGATGGCGCGTGCTTCTTATATCTCGCCGAAAAAACAACTCGATTCGAGTAAAGGTTCGCGAGTTCGAGATAAAATCGAGA
>NW_021847104.1:0-860 GCF_003651465.1 Formica exsecta
GCGTAATCGAATATTAAATTATTAATTGCCTCACGTTACAACAACGCCATTATTACATTTTTCGTTGATTTATATCGTTAAATATGTTTCTTTCTCTCGGGTGCACTTTTCGAGATGGGGATCGAGCTTTCTCGTCTTTCTTTTTGTTCACGTTTGCGAAATCTTGTCCTCACTCTCGCTTCCAGGCTTCCATTTCGAGCTCGTTTCAGCGAGCTGCCGAAAATCCGATCTTTCCTCTCACGCTTTTCGTGGAGGCGACTCGACGTCGCTGCTTTCGAATTTTTCCTTTTTCCCTTTTGGCTTCGCGAGTACGACCGCGGTCACTCGGGAGTGCCAGAAGTCACGTTTCCCAAACGCGATTCTCTCCTCTCTGCTAAACACGCACTTTCCCTCTGGCTTCCTCTACTCCGTTCGTGAATACGTCCGCCAGCATTCCGTCCTTCTTTGGCATGATCCTCCTCTTCCAAACTGTGCCGGCAACTCCCGTTCAAAATCAACTTACGCCACCATGGGATAATGTACTGCGAAGATTTCTTCTTCTTTGAGGCGAATTGGACTAGTAATTTCGCTTTTTACATTTCCGAAATATAGAAAGCAGACGTTGAACGAAAATAACGATATCAGTGCGTACGATAATTAAAAACGAAAAACTCATATAATGGGAGTCATTTTTCAAAAGATACAAAATTTCCCACATAAATTACTAAATTCATATTTTACATATATTACTAAATTCATATTTTACATGTTTACGTATATTGATGTAATAAGAATTTTATATAAACTTTATTTTAATTAAAATACCAATCTCATAATCTTTATTTCACAGATTAATCCAATTATATCTGATAATGAAAATT
>NW_021847105.1:0-861 GCF_003651465.1 Formica exsecta
AAGAGCGTTTTAAGCCCGCAGTGTTAGGAGCGTGTTTAAGAAGTCAATATTTTCTGTGCGCTATTTGGAAAGAATGGTTTTCATCTTAGAGGGACGTGCGAAGGGACATGCGAGTTTTCTCTTGGGAAATTCTAGAATCAACAGTAGATAAAACGCGTTTCGTTTTTTTTTTTTATTATTAGAAACTGCGTAGAATTTGTCTCGTCGATGTACAAAGGGGTTTAAAGATACGTTCGATTTGAAATGCGCTCTTATAAAATGAGAGTGTCTCAATCAGTCGTTTCGTTTTTTTCAAAAGAGAAGACTGTTGCGTAAAAGTAATGATGAAGCAAGATTTCCCGGCCTCGTAGTGGAAAGAAATGTGCGAGTCTTCAATGGTTGAACCTCTTGAATGGTTTCAACGGCTCGGAATTGTGCGCTCATAAAGATCAGAGAATATACTGACAACGCGACAGCGCGAAAGATTATGAAGATTGGCGTACATTACACGTATGTACCAGTTATATATGTTTGTACATATAGTGTCATATACGTAATCGAGCGAGCGATGAACTCGTATTAGCGTTTTCCCTCGATTAATCTCACCTCTGATCCGATCGCGTCGTTCATTAATCATTTTCCCTTTCGCAATCTCTTTCTGCGACTCTCAATTACAGTCCACTGTGTGTACGTACGCGACACGCGTCGACGTGTTACATCGACGTAAACGTCGTTGTGTCGCTCTGGTAAATCGGCAATTAAAGAGGTTCGCTCGCGACGGGGGAAACTTCGTTTTGTCTCCTCTATTCGTCGTCGTTGCTGTCTCGAAAAGAAGCATCGATCCATCCCGTCGACCCCTCTACCACCTCGCAAAAAAAAAAA
>NW_021847106.1:0-861 GCF_003651465.1 Formica exsecta
GTTAAAAAAAAAAAAAAAAAAAAAACGAACGAACGTAAAACACGCTCGTGCTTCACGCACATCGCTCGGGAATAATGAAGCGCGACGTTGAGAAGCGGTGATTAAATATCGCTTGGCGACAAATACGCGCGTTTCACGCATCGACGTTCGTCGACGACCGACCATTTAGCCGCGGGATGGATGTTTGCTACGCCGATGCTGTCAATCGGCATTATCGGGGACTTCCGACGACGGCTGATTTGTTTGTCGTATCGATGTTAAACCGTTTATGGCGGCCAGTTTTCTCTATCGATCGGATTATCAAACGCGCCGCTTTCACGTGCAAATAATCCGGCAAATATAGCGAGCAAATGCGTACGTAATGAGATACTGGATTCAGAGATCACGAACGTATATAGTATATTTCAAGTTTCTTGTATTGTCTTCCCTTTAAAATTGCAATTATTCTTCTCACACCGAGAAAAAATCTATTCGAAAGAAAGAAAGTGTGTTCGAAATTCGCGATCCATTTAAGTCATACAAGAATAGCGTCGAATTTTCGGCAAAAACCAATTTTGAAATCGATAAAAAATTAGGGTAGCGAATTTATCGAATTATTCAAATAATCAAATGTAGATGATTTTTAATTATGATTAATATTCTTTATTTTTCGATAAACTCTTCCTGCTTAAAAGACCGAGATACGTATATTCATACACTGAGATTTTGATTTAAGCAGCAAAATTCTCTAATCCTGTTGATATCTCGAGCTTATACGCGAAAATTTGCAACGGTTGAGCCGGATTACAAATATGTATTTCAAGCACGGGAATGCAATCTGATATCGTAATGCAGACATTCGTAGAAATCATAGACAGATCA
>NW_021847107.1:0-861 GCF_003651465.1 Formica exsecta
AAACTCAACATGAAAAATGCGAATTTTTATGTATGTGTGTACTTCGAAACCGCAGATAAAAATAAACAAACAGCCTTCGGATAAACAGCATTTATTCGAGCATCAAACTTTAATCGAAATAATTTATGGAGTTTGCCTGATCGGTTTTTATTTTGTACGAAGAAAAGAGAATGTTTCTTTCTTACGATGTACATATACTCGATATTTAAAGGTCTAACAAACGTGGGTAGTTTTGACAGTAAAGTATCTCTGGCTGCAAACAGAGGCTTGTATCATCTATCTGTCTAATTGGTAAGAATAGCAACGGGATCGATACGGATCCGAAAAATGTCATGTGACTCTGTTGAATAAAGTGTAATATATCGTAATATCAATGTAAAAGTGTCCGTAGGCTGATAGTCTACTTCGTGATTCATCTTTAACCAAAGAAGCAACGACATAAATAAGATCTTCGTCGGTACACTATCCCTATTATAAAGCGGACAACGTTATGAGTACATCTTGGAAAGAGGGGAATAAAAAGAGCATGAGCCCTTTTTTATTTTTCTTACAATGACGACGTACTTTACGTACGCATAGCGTATGAAAGTCAGTTACTATGTATCTATACGTGAAACGTAATAAAGGCGTATTTATGAACTGTATTACTACATATTTTATCATGCTTTTCTGTCTCTCTCTCCCCTTCTCTCTAAAATAAATCCAAAATTATTGCGATTAAAAATAACTTTTTGCAAAATTACATTTGCATCTATTTATCTAGCCATCTACGCACACATACGTACAGTTCAGATTATCGTATTTAATTCTTGTTCTTATCGTACAATTTAATTGTTAATATCTTTTTAATAACCAACAAGC
>NW_021847108.1:0-862 GCF_003651465.1 Formica exsecta
AGTTTACATAATACCGTTATAACGTTTTACATAATATCAACTTTTTAACACAATGCTTCATTATAGTTGCGACATTCATTGAATATTAAGATGGTTTATAGTTGTATCGTAACAGAGTGCAGATTTGTTTAAATATATTATTTTTATAAATACATTATGATTTGTTATATACCAAAAACTATTAATAGATTATTTATTTAAGCAATTTTATGTAAAAAATAAAATGTGTTATGATATTGTATTAGAGCATAACGTAATCTTTAAAAAAAAGATATGGCCGACAAATTACATATAACACCATTTTATTAATGTAAATAAAACTAAAAATTAAAATAAATTAAATCTATTAGTAATCCGCGATTAATAGAATTCTTTTCAATTTCTCTAATTAAACGATATATTACTTATAAGTTTTTAGCAATATTCGTCAACAAAACATAATTATTATCATTTAAATTTTTAATAGACATTAAACGTCATATAATGAAAAAGCTTTCAAATATAAATTGACTTTACTTGTTCTAGAAAATGGATGGCAATAGGGACGGCGTAGTGACGCTATCCGAGTTCTTAGAGGCTTGTCGCGCAGACCCGGACATTTCGACCAGTATGGCAGCTCTGGACACTGCCTTCTGACAGTCACAGCGTCCGCGATACATACCATGGACCTGAAGGGATCACTCGATTAAGAAATAAATCGCTCAATGTTGTACCTTAACTCCCTGGACCAGAGGAAAGAGATTCCTCAAGGTGTGTCCCGTCGTCTTGAAACGACTGATATGCAATTTCTCAGAATCGATTGTTTCGAGAGACGACATTGCGTCACTTTGCGCATACTAGTTCAACAAAAATGTACTCAGTA
>NW_021847109.1:0-862 GCF_003651465.1 Formica exsecta
TCTCTCTCTCTCTCTCTCTCTCTCTCTCTCTCTCTTGCGCGCGCGCGCGCGCCACATGGTATATAGGTATACACGTTATGTTTGCACTGTAATTTTCCACCCAACTCGTCGGGGCTGCCGGTCGACGGCGGAGCCACCCGACCAATCCACCCTTCACCCATAACGCTGAAATAACACCCCACGCAGCTCTGCCGCACTCGTGCTATGTGTTTATGAGTGCCTACATATCCGCGTGCGCGGGCGCGAGCGTGCATGTGTAACCGGGAATGAGGGGGGAAGGAAGGAGGTGAAAAGGGGGCGAGGAGGAGAAGGAGGGGAAGGGGGATCGTGTGTTATTTATATAATTGCTCAATAGCCTCAATTACGGACCTTATTCAATCATAATCATCCACCGGTGTTATTTGCGGACAAGCCCAGCTGATTGTAAGCACTCGAAGCTCCGCTCCGCTCCGCTCCGCGCCGCTTCGTCGCCGACGCTCGCGCTCGCGCTCGCGAAAACGCAAGCCCTATCTCTCTTCCGGAAGCCTGTAGTAAGGGTATAGAAATTTATGCGCGCCGTCTCCCGTCATCTCCCCCTTTCGTCTCGCTTTCGACGCGAACTGAACGCGCGTGTCGAAAATGTGTCTTCATTCCGCTCAATCTCCTATGCATTGATAAAAGAAGAAATTCACACTGTTGTTGCGTATTCGTTATTCTGTCATTGATATCCCATTATGCCGTTGTTATATCCAGATAATTGCTCGTTTGCTCACTTTGACCGCGTTAATCGAATGAATTAATACCTCTTCCTCTTTAATAAATATATAACATGAACTTTTGGACGTGTCAACGAGACGAAATGCGAAAGGCAGTTTCCGACTTC
>NW_021847110.1:0-863 GCF_003651465.1 Formica exsecta
TGAAAACAAAATCCCGCCAAGGAGATAATTGCATTTGAATCATTTCGTGTGAAAATCACAACGCTTAGAACGGTAAGCGGCTGGAACAGTTCCAAAGGTCCTGGGCCAGGTATAAGTACATCGACAACGTCGACGGATGACCTCGGCCGACATTGGCTTCGCCATTGCCATGGACACTGAACTCGGAGTCTGCGAATAATTTATGCCCAGAATTATAGGACGTCGGAGAGAGTGCGGGCAACAATAGCGAGTACCTGGCCGTGTATGCATACCGTGGGAATTGGCGAGGTGTCAAGTGCGAAAGAGAGAAATAAACTGTCCGATCGATAATTCTCGTTGTCGTATATGGACACGTTACAGTTACGCATCATTGATTCGCCATAATAATGCCAAAGTAACGACCAAGGATGAGGGAAAGTATAAGAAAATAATCAATGAATATCAATGTTAGTGAGGCGTATACTTAATTTAATTTAATTTTTCGTTTTCTTGATCGAAACGAATATATTCGGAATAATAGTGAGAAGAGAAATAGATTTTGCAAATGAATATAAATAAATATATGCGTGCAAATAAATATTAAAATATAAATATACATGTAAAAATGAATTACAAGGCTTTTGCAAATATGTAAATGTAACAACGATGCAGAGGAGCGATAGAGAATGCATATATATTTCGTTCAATCACTCACAGCCAGTCGGTCGAAAGGGCTGAAAGTACAGCCTCCGGTCTTTCATTTGTCTACGAGACAAGGATTTGCCGTGGGCGACTTTATACTAAACGGAGTGTCTTTTGAAGTCTTGATCCCGAACATCTCATAATGTGTCGGGAGCGAAGGTAAAAATATTACAACGACGGGA
>NW_021847111.1:0-863 GCF_003651465.1 Formica exsecta
GCGGATAGAGTTTCGCTCTCTCCGGTGTAGCGTGACGATGGCCGGGCGATGGAGCGGCTAATAACGATAACGACGCCAGAAACGATAATAGAGTTGGGGGTTTCCGCGGTTTCCACGGCTCTCCCAGGACGCTGATTGCTGAAACGGCGGTCGGTTTCGCCGTCGGGATGCTCAGCGCGACGGCGATGCCGTTTCACCCCCGACAATCGTTACCGCGCACCGAAACGCAACCCTTATGCATTAATTTAAATACACGATGTACTCCATTCTGATTAGATCAATTTCAAGTCAATTTTTACTTTATATACAGAATTTTACTTATACGGAAATAAAACATCTTCTCTTTCTTCCGCCTCTTCTGTAACTCCTAACTGAAGCGATGCAGATTTACAAAAAGAACCCGGACAATACTTTTTATTTTTTTATATAATGTTACAGATTTAACAATCTTTGGTATAATCGTTTTAAATTTATATTCGAAAAGAATTATAGTTATAAGTAATGAAAATATTACGAGAAAAATAGAGAAATAATTAAAAATAATCATCAAAAATGTAAATATTTTATTCGTATATTAAAGATGTTAATAGAGACGCGTCGCATCGTCTAGGATGTCGAGACGGTTAAAAACAACGCTGCCGTCGCCGTCACCTCGACGTGGTATGCGTGCGTGCGCTGGCGCAGATGGAAGCGTAACGAGTACACAATGCGATGCAAATTGGTTAGACTCAGTATGCCGCGCCGGGCCAGTCAATCGCCCGGCCGATTGCCTCCAGTCGCGGGCGGCAGTACCGCGCGATGGTATTACTAACATCACTATCCTATTATGACGTTACGGCTCCCCGAGCAGCAGCAGCAGCAGC
>NW_021847112.1:0-863 GCF_003651465.1 Formica exsecta
AAAAAAAACTACGGATCTTCTCGCTCTGTTATACATTTCTTGGGACAGACGATTAATTCTCATCCCGTGCAATCGATGTTACGAGGCACCATCGTCGGCAGTCATTACTTACCCACCTTCGTCCCGAGAAAGTGCAACGGTGCATTAATTACGTCACGGAACAAAACCGCATGACGCATTCGTGTCCCCTTCTCCCTCCCCCTTCCTCCCTTGTGCTGCGTGGATTAACAACGGAATCGCTTTTTCTTCTCGAATCAGGCGTCTTTGCCTATTTTAACGAGACGCTCGAATACACCTTCGCTCGTTTAACATTTCCAGAAATAATTAACAAAATTATCTTCGTTATAACGTAGACATTATCTAACGACATTATAGATAATATAGATGATAACAATGAAACACGCAAGGTTGATAAATCTCTAAGAAACTGGATATCGATGATGGTTATGATGATAAAATCAAATTTAGCAGTATTCTTAAGTATATAACATTCTTTTGTGTATATCTCATTGAAAAGATCATTGGAATATCAATGAAACTTTGGAGTAACTTGCCTTGACCTCTTTTGACTATCTTAGGTCAAGAGAACTTTGACATGCTTTCCTCTCTCTCGACAGCTTTCCTACAACTGGTACTGCATTTTATTATCTCTGTTCTCTCCCTGAAAACGTCTTGTTTAAATCTGTCTATCAAACGCTTTATATTAAATGTTTTACATTTCACATTTCTAACGCTCGCTTTTGTACGACGCTCGCAAACGTCATCGCTACTTTTTCTTTCAAGCTAATATTTGGAATGTTTGACACAAATCGATGCATGCTTTCGAGCATATTCTTGCTTCTGGCATTCTCTCTCTCTCTCTC
>NW_021847113.1:0-863 GCF_003651465.1 Formica exsecta
ATTACCGTTACTAAAAAAATAACGAGTCGTTACAATTTCCGTTACTATTTTTATATACAATACAAACTTTACATACAATTTTTTAAATACAAGATCAGATTAAAAATGTACACTAAACACACTAAAGATTTTTAAATATTATTTTATATGTGCTACTCGCCTTACAAAGTAAAAAGAAACAAAATATCAAAAAAAGCTTTTTAAAAAGCGTTTTCATGTAATGTTGCATTCCAACACTCTTATCAATATATGTTCCTTTGTATGAAAATTATACCGAGTAAATTCGAAGAAAGTAACGATAAAAGTAACTGTTAAATTTGTTATTCGTTACCGAAAAATGTAACAAAGTTACTTTTTTCGTTACAAAAATTTGTAACGTCTGCTTCAGTTAATATATTGCTGTTGTGAATTAACGAAAAAAAGTAACTGTAACGGTAACAGCGTTACAAGTAACGCGTTACTTCCCAACCCTAAAAAAAACAAATAGCAGCATAACATAACACTAGCAAAGTCTTATAAGCAAAATCAATCTACATATTATTTAAGTTTTTCATTTTGTATACAATATCAAACTATTGAATAACCATTAGGCAAAAAGACACAATGTGTAATACGGGTTATTAAAAATTCATATACATATAAGTCTCATTTATAAAAATTACAAAAACTGATTGCTATAGAAACGACAAAATAATAACACGTTAATAACTCGATTAGTTTCATAATATACGAACGGTGAAACGCAATATGAAATTAATGACGCGTGAATAGAAATCTCTTGACGCATAAGACCAGTTCTTTAATAACTCTGAACAGATTCTAGTCCAGTAAAATAGTATCAAAAACACCGAATATCTACAAAA
>NW_021847114.1:0-863 GCF_003651465.1 Formica exsecta
CGCTCAGCCGCGAGACGGTAGGAAAAGTCGTCGCAATAGATTTAAAAATATATATTATTGACATTATTCACATTTAAAACTGTATAATATTACTTACATTGGATATATTGATTTTATCATTGTATTCCATTTCTTTAGTGTCAAAATCAAAAGTCCTTTTTGATTCACAGTTGCTGTTCAAAGAATCTTCTTTGTCAGTCTTATTTGTATACTATAATTATAACAATTACAAATATAATCTTGATAATTATAATCTAAATATTGAACTTATAATATTATTTTACTGCTTTCATAATAAGCGCTTACATTTTTGTTGTTTATAATTGTTTCTTTCGCAGAATTTTTGTCTACGTAAAATTGATTCTGTGCATCTTTTACTATAAAAGTTTCAGCTAAGCTTTCTCTTGCCTCTTTGTTTTTATAACATTTTGCAATATCTACTAGTCTAATTGATATATTGCGCATTTTAAAAGTTTCTTCTGCATTAACCATTGATTGGATCGAATGAATAATGTCTTTATTAATTGTGGATCGCAGTTTACCTATATAAAAACAATATTTGTATAATAATTTAAATGAATACCTGTATAGAAGCAGTTTAACATTTATATGGAAGTATACACTCTGTATTGAAAACTAAAAAAATACTTCGTGATATCATTAGACTATAAACATTGTAAACAATATAAACACTATAAACTTCAAAATATTGTAGTATCAATAGTATTACATGAGAAAACGTAAATTATAAATCAATTTATAAAATATTTTTTTACGTTTTGCTGGCATTTTTATTTTTTCTGTTCAAACTGAAATATATAAATAGTTATGTTAATGTTAAACAATTTTTAACTTTTTCTAAA
>NW_021847115.1:0-863 GCF_003651465.1 Formica exsecta
GCACACACATGCACACACAACACAATTAAAATAATAAAAAAATTTCATTATCTTTTTTAAAATTTATACATATATTTATATATCTGTATCAATGAGTCGATTCTATCCTCTCCCCCCTTTCTGTCGCGCTATACGTAAAGATTTCCGCGCAAGTCGTGGTGCGATAATGGCTGCCGCGGTTCGCTAGGCGAAATGAATTTGAATGATTAAGAGCGATTGGATTGTAGGTGCTTGCCTCAATTATGAGCGAGGCACGCCATCCCCTCGTTATATTGCGTCGTTCTCGACCGTAGCTCGCGCTCGCGCTCGCGAGAGGCGCGCGGGGTTTTAATACGTGTGAACGCTCCTTTATTAGTAGCGTGACCAATGAGCGCTGATGCTATTAATCAAACGTCTAACGCTGCCGCGCGTATGTATGTACCATGGTGTACATACATACGCGGAGTGTCTCGTACTATTAGGCATTTAATTTTAATTTGGCCGCATTCTTCGACAAAATTGGGATATGTTTTACCTCGACGGGAAGCTTTAAAGGAAGCTTAATGAGAAAAAACACTGAGACGAGAGATTATGAAGGAAAAAAATTTCAGAATCCTTATTCTTTTTCAGAGAAGAAATGGAAAAAAATTGATAAAAAGAAAAGTAAAAAAGGAAAATAATACGTAGACAGACGAGACACGCGCATTGTACGTGGAAAGAAATGTAATTTACCTTTAGAGATACGAATCTTCATTACGAAATTAATTACTGCGGTTCCGCAGTTCCCTGCGACGGCGGGTGAAAGCGGAAGCAGGAAATCATTTCAAGAAAGCCGCCTCCGTGTGTATAAAACGCGCACCATGAAAGACGGACTCTGTTAATTA
>NW_021847116.1:0-863 GCF_003651465.1 Formica exsecta
TGCACAGTTTAACAGGTTTGTGGCTTGTGCTATTTCCCAGTTTGAGCGGTATTCTTTTAGCCTCAACTTCTCTATCGTATCAGGCTCTTTTTCTCCTTGTTTTGTTCACTATAGGTGCATTTTTAATGAGACCTGCAGGGTGCATAATCAATGACATTTTCGATAGGGAAATAGATGCACACGTTGAACGAACAAAATATAGGCCACTTGCAAGTGGTGCATTAAACATAAAGCAGGCTTTGGTTTTACTCTCACTGCTACTATCTATCGCTTTGGTAATTTTATTGTTAACTAATAAAACCACACTCATACTTGGAATAATCTCAATGTGTATGATAGCTACTTACCCTTTATTAAAGCGGTATGTTTGGTGGCCACAATTGTTCTTAGGGTTTACCTTCAATATGGGATCGCTCATGGGCTCAGCAGCAATAATAAACCAGATCAGTATAGAATCCTTGCTGTTTTATATAGGATGCGTCTTTTGGACACTTAGCTATGACACCATATACGCTCATCAAGATAAAAAAGATGATGAAAAACTCGGAATGAAATCTACCGCATTATATTTTGGTGATACAACAAAATCTTGGTTGAAAAGATTTTATTTAATATCTCTTATGACGTGGCTATATGCTGGTATCTTATCATCATTAAATAACATCTTTTATATTGCTCTACTTGCTGTAGGGTTCATATTTCACCGCCAATACAAAAATTTCAATCCCAACGATCCCAGTCAATGCATGTCCATATTTAAAAATAATTCCTACGTAGGGTTACTTCTCTTTTTTGGCATCCTTTTAGATAGAATTATCACCTAGGTCTCAAGAGTTTTGGCTCTAATGAAGTCAATAAACTCA
>NW_021847117.1:0-864 GCF_003651465.1 Formica exsecta
AAAAAAAAAAAAATCTTTAATAAGCCTATTTCTTTGAATCTTACGTATCTTTATTATTGCACAAAATTCACTTTATATTTCTTTTATTAAAAATGAATTTGACAGAAAAATCAATCTTGGAAAGTACGTAATAAAATCTCATATAACGTGAAATCAGATTAATCTCTTTTCTTATACTTATATTCTCCCATATTAAATTCACAGTAAATCTTCTCTTTTGTTAAAATCAAAAGTATCACAATATAATGCAGCGCATCGAAATACATTGCGATAGTCGAAACACATTCAAGTGATAGAAGGATATCCGCGAGGGCCGTCACAAATTGGCCATTTGTGTGTTAAACGGTAGCGCACCAAATGGGAAAATACACACGAGAGCCGCCAGAACCACTGCGGGGGTTACGTGCTTCCATCCATCAGTGCGATTATCTTGGAAAGCGAGGCGACCGTGTCTCGAAGGCTCTCGCGCGGAAAACTCGTTCCTAATTGCGCCCGTCGCGGCTAATAGCTCGCGATCGGCGCGCGATTCTCTCGCGCGAAGGCGGTCTTCGACAATGGGCAATAAGTAACGCATACACGGCGTGTTCGATCGCATCTCTCTCTCTCGCCGCGCCTACCTCTCGCGCTAACGAGACCATTCCCAACGCCGGCATTTTTCGTCGTAGCCGGCCGTTGTCGCGGTGTCTTCTGTATCGT
Organism: Formica exsecta; assembly: GCF_003651465.1. Classification (NCBI taxonomy): domain Eukaryota; kingdom Metazoa; phylum Arthropoda; class Insecta; order Hymenoptera; family Formicidae; genus Formica; species Formica exsecta. The sequence continues at coordinate 697 of NW_021847117.1, forward strand.
CATCGCGAAATTCACGTCCGCGTCCGCGCTCTACGTCACTTTCGTGGTGTTTTTTGCCCGCTTTTTTCTCAGCGATACTGTCTTTTTAATGCGAGCACACGCGATTGGTATCGCGCTTGAGAAAATGAGATGACTGTCTGAAAAAGAGACAAAACAGAGAGAGAGAGA
>NW_021847118.1:0-864 GCF_003651465.1 Formica exsecta
ACGTGTATCAAGCAAAGTCGATACAAATATTAATATACGTTCGTCATCGATTCCTCTTTATTAGCCACACGTTCTCCGTCATTCTATTATGAAGACATCCCAGGGGCCCGATTTAATTGCGTTCGCGAGCGCGAGCATCGCGTTAAACCGCCGCCTCGCGATAATCCGGCGACGTCGATCGACTGGGGAATCGAAATAATATCGCCTAAGATAACACCAGTACAGGCGCGTAAAGTACCGAGAAAAGGGTATATCCAGCTTCTCCCGTATTTGTGAATTAAGGGCGGGCACCGAGTGTAGGGAGGGAGAGTAAGGTTTTAAAGAGGCGCGCAACGGAAAGGAAAAGAGAACGGAAGAAAAACGAGGAGAGAAAAGAGAAAGAGAGAGAGAGAGAGAGTGAAAAAGCGAGAGAAATGCTCTTGGCGTCTCGTAAACTCAATTTAGCAAGCTGGACCTCCTCGAAGCACGTGGAGACCCACGGGTCCGGTCGAGCTTCCCCCTTCGTTTACCTCTCTTTCTACCTTTTCCTCTCTCCTCTTCTTTGTCTATCCTCCTCCAGGTATCCAGCAATCATTAAGCGCTTGTTTTACAAGTCGTTTAGACGCGAGACCAGTGATATCGCACTGTCCAAGGCAAGTGCTGCGACACTTGTCTCTACGGGGTGTTTTGAGAACCGGTCTTCGTAGTACGAGAGAGAAACTACCGAAGTGATAAGAGAACACGGAAGACATCTCGAGCATTGCAACTTTGTAGAAAGTAAAAATATATCACCGTAAAGAGTTTCCGGAATATTTTACACAATTACGTAAAATTGAGATAAAGTAAATATACATATATTCAGATATTATATAATATCTAAATATA
>NW_021847119.1:0-864 GCF_003651465.1 Formica exsecta
TACATTGACATCAAACCGGTTCAGTACTTTTACCGCTCCCATAGTCACCCACAGTCTACACACGGAGAATTTCGGTTTTCATTTAAACCATTCGATAAAAGTACTAACATACATCATCGAGATTCTGAGATTATAATTGACCCACATACTTTTAAAGAGAAAACACAACAGTCGTTAAATATCAATGACAAGTGGTTTGTCAATCTGTCTTCCACGACTGTCCCTAATGAAGTCCAAATCCTGTTACAGCTAGGTGATAATTTTAGTCTTCCCATTTCCAACAAAGCTAAATTGACCACAGAATTCATAAAAAACATTGAAAGCAATCTTATCAAACTGCCTTCAGCAACTCAAATGGCTATTAGAAATCGTTCCATCAATATTATTAACAACCTACCGAGTTACTCTTTTCCAAAAAACGATTTTAATACGCGTATCAATAACTTAATTAGTATTACAAAAAATTTTTTTAATCATAACCGCAATGTAATTGTCACTCGCGCTGATAAAGGAAATGTCACTGTTGCCCTTGACAAAGACGAATACTTCAGTAAGATCGAAGAATTATTAAAAGATAATAATACTTATAACATCGGTAAAAAAGATCCGATTAGAAAATTAACTTCACGCTTACAAGACTTACTTAAGAGATGGAGGGATGCGGACTTCATATCACCTTCTACCTACAGATTTCTTAACTGTACAGATGGTATTTTACCGAGAGCTTATGGACTCCCCAAGATCCACAAACTGAACTTTCCGAATAATTGTCTCTTCCCTTAACAGTCCTTTTTACAACTTTGCTTCCTTTATTCACCGCATATTGTTCAAAAGCCTCCCTATCGCACACAGTCACATCAACAA
>NW_021847120.1:0-865 GCF_003651465.1 Formica exsecta
GTTCCATCCTCCCATATGCCTCAAAAGAGGTTTTCATACATTATCCTATATATGGCTGAGATCACGAACCTAAGATTTTAACACGCTGAAAGCATTGTTATTATATTTATAGTCTTAGTCCTTTTACTTTATTGTGAACAGAAATTTTGTGCACATTTTCGAAAGAAAGCAAGCAAAATGAAATATAAGTTTTGCCCTTAAGAGTCGATGGTTACCGTTAAATCGTATCGTACTCAAACTACATGTCATAAAATTAATCATGCCAAAACTACAGCTTTCTTTATATTACAGAGTCTTCGAATAATCCTTCAGTTCAACTTTCACTAAAAGAATGTGTATGTATATCATAAAACATTGACAAAAGCAATGACAAATTTCGTAGATTTTCTACTTTCTTCGGAGTATCGGTGCAAAACCTGAGCACTTCTTTTATAACGATTTGGAAATTATTTATTTAAAATTTTTGTATTGATTTTTATAGAAAATCGCATATTTTGTAGTATTTGTTGACAAAGGACTCCGCACGTTTCTTATGGAAAAATGACCCCGGTCAAAAATTGCTCCGTTCTGAAATATATTATAGTTTTTATAATTCTGAACAAATATGTTTCCATTGTCACAACTACGTAAAATCAAAGAATAATGAAATATGGAGCTCTGAAGTCATAAAATCTGAGAGTCTGCCATATCTCTTTCAGATAACCTGATGCCTTCTCTTATGTATAATGGGTACATATGCACAGACATACAACATTCACTAATATACGTGCCTATATATAGGTACGGGGTCCTTTGATAAGAAAAAAGCATTGCAAAAGCGACATAAAAATTTTCACATATTTATATTTGTTTATTATTAATAAAA
>NW_021847121.1:0-865 GCF_003651465.1 Formica exsecta
CTGTTTTAGGAGATGTATAATGATACTAATAGCAATATGTGTGTGTACGCTTACTGAAAATGAAATTAATCTCAAGTATAATCGCCAAAATATAACGCTCTAATAAGGGAACGTTGTTTCCCAATATAAAAATAATTAATTTAATATATTTTAATATGCGAACTCTATTGCTCTTTTTTTACCATATATAAAAATTATTGAGCTATCATTGATTTTTCTTCGGACGTACATCGTTCCTATATATATCACACCGAGATCTAATATTCGCAATGTTTTCTCAGGGAATCCTTTCAATTAGCGAGCGCTTTCAAATCGATCGGCTCGATTCGGGAGTCTCGGTGCAAGGCCATCGACTCGCGATGCCGAACCTGGAGAGCTTCCCAACGCGCGGGAGTCTCCTTTCTTTCTTTCTCTCTCTCTCTCTTTCTATCTTTCCTTGCGCAACAAAAAGTGATTAATTACGCCTCTCGGGAGTCCGGTGGCTCGTTGTTTCCCCAAGCCCGACGGTGAGCATCGTTTCGGCAACAATGTGCCTGGCCCGTCTCTCCTCGGCAACGTCTCGCGCGCAACGTAACCGGCCCGGTCCTCTCCGCGATCCTCTTCTCCCGAGCGAGGAGAATCGATCCTGCCCTCGGCATTGTGTCCCCTTTTGTCCGACCACGCCGCGAAATATTGCCGGGGTGAACTTTCCGTCGACTCGTGACCTCACCTCCACCTCCTCCCATCCTCTCTCCCGGCGTTCATCCCTCTCTCGTCTCCGCTCTTCTTTATTTCTCCGGGATACACGCACCTTACACACCGCGTGGGCATCGAATGACGAGATTTCAATGACAGTATTATTACTATAAGATTATTTATGATTCAC
>NW_021847122.1:0-866 GCF_003651465.1 Formica exsecta
TTTTTTTTTCTTTTCTATCCAGAATAACTTCATTAAAATTTTAGATTCAGTGGATGTATAGATAGAAATTCCACAAATTCTATGCACGATTTATACGAGTTTTCATGCACGCGGGTCTATATAATATGCTTTAATTTATGTCCAGAAGTATAGTTCTCGTTGAAATTATGATATTATGTGTTACATTTATTTGCTCGTATATTAAAAGCGTGTAAATTTTAAACAAATTTTTGAACGCGAATTCCTGAAATATTACGCTTTCCTATATTGTTGCTTTTTACCGTGGGAATTATAAAAGCCATTAGAGCATGAACCGTTACTTTGTAAAACTATTAGCCGCTTTCGACGTAACTGATTTAAGCAACTCGAGAAAAGCGATGAGTTTATCAAAAAATAAATAAAATACGCAATAAAGACAAGAACTCTGAGAAAAATCGAATTAGTAATTTCATGAATAATGATTATTGGAATGTTCATTTTTGGCAGATTTTTTTCACGATTTTCATAAATAAAGATAATTCAAATCTTAAAATTAATACGTACCTTTTCTAACTTCTGAATGCTAATTTAGTGTCAAATATCCATATCAAGAAGTCAATTAAACTTCAAGTGAATGTAATTATTCCGATGAATATCTCTATCAATACCAACAACAATAAATCTTTTTATTGTTGTATCTTTTATTGTTGTTTCTTCGCAACGCACTATCGCGTTGCGAAGAATAGAAATTTAGTTGCAAGATTTTTTAAATCGCATATTATATTTTTACTATAATAAATCGCTATGATATAGATTGCGTCACATAAAGACCGTGTTCAAGAATATAATATCGGTAACGCAACGTACGTGACTTTCGCAAAATAGAT
>NW_021847123.1:0-866 GCF_003651465.1 Formica exsecta
TACTACATTGGCCAATCATAGTCATTCCTTTAAAGAATGGAACGGTTGTGATTGGACAATATAGTATTTAGTATGTATTAAAGTATATCAGTGTAAACTAGGACAATGTGTGTAAGGATTTAGTATAAATATATAAAAAAAAAACAATTTTTTGTAGCACTACAGATTACAAAGGTATATTTCATCAAATAGGTTTATTTTTATATTTGACATTCCATAATATATGTTAATATTCATTAATAGCAATTCGAATATTGCTGTTTGACATGCCATCAACTATGACGGTGGATAGGTATCAATTCGAAAACGGCTAAACTTACAATTCAATCATCCATTCTCCCGTGAGCATGAGATCCCAATTATCTTCGTTAAGTTGTTGTACTAAGCTATCCTTCGTTTGCTGCTGTGCATCCGCACTGGCATATGCAGATAATAGTACAATGAAAATGATAGAAAATACGGGACCCATTTTGACCAACAACACTTTATCTTTGACAATTTCCACCAATGTTAACCGGCATCGTACTTACACAATAGTATACAACGCCAACTACCGAACAAACATGATCCCTCTTCGCATCATAGACATATGGTTTCTGCACACAGGACACGGAAACGCTTGCCGCGCGGCAAAAGGCGACGCGGTAGCCAATCATTTTTCGCTCTAATAGAAAAGTTGTAAGTTGATTGGCTACTGTGTCGCCTTTTGCCACGCGGCAAGCGTTTCCGCGTCCTGTGCGCAGAAGCCAATATTCGCTCCTACACATAGGCCGGTATTCATAGTCAGTTCTTAAGCCCGAATCACACTAGCGACTCGCGGCTGTGATTGCGTTTGTGATTGTGATTTGCTACGCTCCAATCATACT
>NW_021847124.1:0-866 GCF_003651465.1 Formica exsecta
CGCTTGGAACGGCGTACGAGCGGCTGTGGAAAACGCCGAGATATGTACGCAACGGAATATCTACACGTATCAGGAAGAGATCGTCGGCGGCGAGGATTGTCTTTACCTAAACGTATACACGCCACGTGTTTCGTACTCCGAAACGCCGTTGCTTATCGCCCATCGATATCCGGTTATGATCTGGTTCCACGGTGGTGGATGGCTCACAGGGGCCGGTCACTCCGAATTTTACGGGCCTAAGTTTCTTCTGGATCACGATCTCGTTCTCGTCACTATAAATTTTCGGTGAAGTTTGATCTTGATCTTCTGATAATAATTTAATTTTTCATACACAGAGATGTAACCTTAGAAAATTATACAAAAATATTGTGCACAGTAAGAATATATTTGCTTTCGCGCAATTATTGAGGGGAATAAGAAAGTTATTACAGTTTTATAATTCTACGAGAAATCGATTTTTAATTACACATATATTGTGCGTAATAACATGTAGACTTTCCGGATTAGACTTGGCCCACTGGGCTTTTTAAGCACGGAGGACTTGGAATGCCCGGGAAATCTTGGATTGAAGGATCAGCAGCAAGCTATGCGATGGGTGCAGGAGAATATTGTTTCCTTTGGCGGTGATCCGAACAGAGTAACCCTCTTCGGCGAAAGTGCGGGAGGCGCAAGTGTTCATTACCATATGATCAACCCTCTCTCGAAAGGTAAGGTCTTTGGCAAAATCTTCGTAATGAATCACATTAATATCTTTGCATCTATATCTATAAAACACTTTTACTCTTCCTCCTTTCCGCTTCTTTATTTCCTTATAATTTATTTCTGTACAAAATATTTAAGTAATATTTATTTTTTAATACATTATA
>NW_021847125.1:0-867 GCF_003651465.1 Formica exsecta
AGCCTAACACGAGGATTCTTTCTACGGACATATAATGCGCCTATTCCCATAGGTCCATAAATTTTGTGGCTAGAGAGACTCATAAGATCAATGCACATCTCATTAACATCAATTGGAACTTTTCCAAAGCTTTGAGCTGCATCTGTATGGAAAAATATATTATGCTTTCTGCATATTTTACCAATCTCCTTTACAGGCTGAACTACTCCGATTTCATTATTTACCATCATCACTGAAACCAGGATTGTTTTATCAGTAATTGCTTCCTCAAGCTTTAATAAATCTATAATTCCGTTTTGCTTAACAGGCAAATATGTAACTTTAAAGCCTTCATTTTCCAAATGCCGACAAGAATCCAGAACACACTTATGCTCCGTGCAGACAGTTATTATATGATTTCCTTTATTTTTGTAGAAGTGAGCAACGCCCTTGATTGCTGTATTATTTGACTCAGTTGCACCTGAGGTAAAGATAATTTCTTTGCTATCTGCGTTCACCAGATCAGCGATGTGTTTCCTTGCTTTTTCCACCGCTTCTTCAGCAGTCCAACCAAATGAATGGCTGCGAGAGTGTGCATTACTGAACTCACCAAAATAAGGTATCATTACCTCCAAAACACGGGGATCCACTTTAGTAGTAGATTGATAATCAAGAAATATTGGTAATTTTATTTTAGTATCATGTATTTTCTTACTTTCAACATTCATAAAGCTACCACAGAGACAAAATTTACAACTATTTAATAGCACTAAAACTTAATTTTTTCAAGGTATAATCTTGCATCAACAAACATTGTCACCAAAGGGATGTGTGTATGACGCTGGTTCACTCTGTGATGGTGTCATTCCAGCGCCCCTATGATGTCAT
>NW_021847126.1:0-867 GCF_003651465.1 Formica exsecta
AGAGAGAGAGAGAGAGAGAGAGAGAGAGAGAGAGAGAAGATAAAACGATGATTTTTATTCTAGATTTGGTAAAAGTACGCTTATGCCAATTAAAAATTGAGAAGAGATAATTAATTTATCATATAATATGCCGAAATGTTTTGAAATTAAATATGAGGGATTTATACGAGAGAATATTTGAGAAAATTCTCTGTTTGAAAGGATATAAAACGGCACGGCTGGAAATTGCATATTAAACATAATTGTTCGATTTTATTTTGATTTAACGTTGCATTGCCTTATAATGATTTCTAATTGTCAGCCGTAACTCTAACTTTGAAAGATTCTACACAGTGTTAAGGGTGCAACGGTATATATAACTTTTATTCGGCGGACGCGCAGAACTCGGCGCGTAATTTTTACGATCCGCCGTAATTGCGGGGCAAGTGCCGTTTATTTATAATACCGCCGTAAAAGTTACAATGTGCAGCCGTACTCGAAGACGCTGCGAAAACTTGTATTAATATATGACGCCATTAAACCCGTCGCGCGACCTGCAATTCTTCCCCGTCTGAGCACATATCGTTAGAAGAGAATTTGTTCATTGGTAACGTAATACAATAATTTAATGATGCTATTTCGATAACAGCGTCGAATAATGATTCTCGGAGAATGACTGGCGCTGATTTTATCGGATTGCAGCGCGTGCAGTAGCGAAAAAAATTTTTTTATTGAGTATTAAGAAATTAACATGATATTATTCAATATCGTTTCGATACATTTTTATAGGCGAACCGTTTACAGATATAAAACTTTCATTGCACTTTTTCTTAATTTAATAATGTATGCATATATGTTTCCACATTTTATATATATTCTATTTATATA
>NW_021847127.1:0-867 GCF_003651465.1 Formica exsecta
AGTCACTCTGTTTCGGCCGGTATAAACACATTTGTTAGTTTAGGTTTTTTATCTGCGGCGGCTATTTTCACATCAGATTTTATAGGGAAATTTAACAAATTATTCGATATTTTAAATTCTTCGAAACTTTACAGCAGCAATTCTAATAAACAAGCATATACAAATACAAACGAGCAAGTTACTTTTCTTAATGAAACATTACAATTTTTGCAACGCGTTAAAGTAATTAGAAAAGATGGAAAGGATATAACAAACTCTATTAAATCAATAAGATGTTGGATTGTTACAATTAATTCTATATTACAGTTATGGAATCATTTGCAACAATCATCAGTTCCTATTCAATATTTATTAACTAGACGACTAAATCAAGACAGTTTGGAAAACTTTTTTGGAGCCATACGTAAGCAAAGTGGAAATGCATTTAATCCTACACCAATACAATTTTATCATAGCTTTAAAAAATTATTTTCTATTGATTACATTAAAGTAGATAGCGGAAATTGCACAGCTGATGAAGAATCAATATTAATTCGATGTCAGGACGTTAAAGAAACACAAAATGTGATATTCCAAACATCTTTAAAAGCAACAGCATTTATTATTAATTCAGATATAGACAAGTATGATTATCGTAATTTGCCAGTAACTGAAGAAAATGTTTTTATTTACATTTGTGGATATTTATTACGTCGCCTTTTTACTAAACATTTTTGTGATACATGTGCATTACTAGCCGAAAGAGATTGTAATTTAGATGAAGCTCGTTTATACACTTATTTTAAAACGTATGATAATACAGACGATGATATGTTTGGCAGTTTATATGTACCAAGTGCAGTATTTATTAATTATATCACAGAATTG
>NW_021847128.1:0-867 GCF_003651465.1 Formica exsecta
TTTCTTAAGCAATTATGTCATAACACACAGTCGTGTCCCCCTTTTCGCATCTCGCGCTATGCAATCTTTCTCACCCCTGCCGCATCCGTCCTCTGGACCGCAAGATGAGATCGTAGTAGATGCTCCTTAACTATCATATCATTATTCAAGAATCGAATTTCTCGCTAATGATTATAAAGTAGCCATCATTTGCGGTTGAAGCGCGATTACATTGTTATTATTACTCTCTTTCATAAATGAAACGCATAAATTAGATTTTTCTAATATGAAAGTGTACATCTAAGAAAAAAAAAAAACGTTACAAATCCTAGATTTAGAAGACTTTCATAAGGCACATACGTGTGTTTATATTCTATTAAATTCTTATTTTATATTGTTGACAGCGTGTATATTTCGGCGCCCATCGAATACGTCAATAACACTGGATATTATGTATTTTTTTTTTAAATTCACGAAGAAAACGCGGATCCCAGACTCGCTCATGATATTCATCTTATTGCTTCACCGCTTCGCGCACGAGTAACAATGAGCCTACTTATTACACGAATTTCGCGAGGGCCACGTTAATTATTCGCCGTTGCTCAAAAGTCGTGGCTGACGCCAATAACAGCCGCGCTAACAATACGAAATCCCGGAAGGGAGAAGTATGTTGGTTATACGGTCGGTTTCTCGAATATTGGTTTACGCCCTCCTCTTTTACCAGTTATCATTCTTACCATTATCTCGAGAATTCTCGCAGCCTTCGCAATTAAGCGGCTTACGGAGCGACGGAACAGCCTTTCCGACTTTTCGCGGCAATATCTGCATCTACCAGAAGCTCGCGCTTTGATTTATTAATTATCTAGTGACATTCGAAGAATCGCCATT
>NW_021847129.1:0-867 GCF_003651465.1 Formica exsecta
ATATATATATATATATGAAACGTCGCTTGCGCGTGGTCGCACGAAACTTTTTATGGCAACGTGCGCGATCGATCGTGCGATGTCGACGCAGTCTCGCGATTTTCAGGAGAATCAGCTGATTGATTTGACAATTCTCGATTCGTTAAAAATTCACGCTCAATTGAACGTTGTCGTGTTTCATCGACAATCGTCGATAGGAAATTGAGTATACGCGGTTAATTGACTGTTAATGATACCTGGTTCGCCCACAATTATTACGGCAAATCGAGAGAGTCTACGATCGACCATTTGGCGGTTTTCGACGGTGATCTGCGTAAAGCCATTAGTTAGCTTCAGATCAGCCACTCCAAGTAGCATTACGAGCGAGTAAATTTTCTGTTTTATCGTGTGCATGCAAATCATCCTAGGAAGGCATTTCGACACACCGTTTGGCACGATCTGATTGGATTGCTCGTAGTGGAGTAGAATTACAGACACGGGATATATGCCGATCAATGGCGATTCGTTACAATGGATAGCTATAGATGAAACTGATAATGAATTGGAATTGTTTATGTACTACATAGCCGTTTTAGCAACAACGCGAATAGCCATTCGCGGGCGTGGTGACCCCGTTTGTATATAATATGTTTCGATAATTGGCGGCTTTTGCGCGCTGGTCCGATTAAGATACGTTTCTACGTTAATAGTGGATTCGTATCGATAAGATTGCTCTGCCGTAGACGAGATGCCATATGCCGCGGCGAGCGTCTTTGTCTAAGTTGGATTGCTTCCCGCTCGTATCTAATTGCCAGCGGTTGAATCACCTTTAGAACAGTTACAAGCATAAACTCGCTACATCAAATAGTTTCAGTTCTGTTGAAACTT
>NW_021847130.1:0-868 GCF_003651465.1 Formica exsecta
AAATGTAATTTCATGTTTCCATTTGATCTGCATTATATAATAAATGTTTATACCGATCATAGAGAACGTAAACGTGATGCACGTTACCCAGTAAGATCTCGAGACTAGCTCGCGGTTCTTCTTGGGTTCCCAAGAATCGAGGAGCCGTATAGAAGCTTGAGAGATAAGGGTTCGCAGAATGAATGCAATGATGAGCTCGCAAAGACAGGAATTTTAAAAAATTCGATAAAGGAGACGCGACGACACGATAACGAACAAGTCTAAGATAAAAACCCAATCATATTATATATAGTTATGAAACGAATTACTTTGCATTGAACACGATCCATTATTGCAATGTGCAATATCGAACTTGGTTTTATTTCTAGCTTGCGGAATATTAGCAGAAAAATTTTTAGTCTGACAGAAATGATAAAATAAAGATGCAATGATGCATTTATAGACGTAAGGACGGATTATCTTTAAGCACAGGAATTCCCATTTAGTTTATTAGACCTTGCAACCGACAGTGTTATCCTGAATCCGTCAGTGACAGACTTTCAAAATCCTACTAATAACCGTCTAGACACTACAATGCCGTCTAGCCGTAAAAAGCTTCAAGTTAAACATATCGAGTGTCTTAGAATCGTAAAAATCTTTGAAAATTAATTCTGTATATATGAAGCAAAAAATTCTTATATAATTTTGCTCTCTTTAAAAAAAAATACAATAATTTCTCAAATTTTATTAATAATATATCGATTATTTCATATATCAAAGAATTGATCGATTCTCTCTAGATCATAAAATTGGCTTGCAAAACGGTCCATGATCGTAAAATAGTGACGGACTGGTTGGCTACGATTAATCGACATCGGTAAAGCATCGT
>NW_021847131.1:0-868 GCF_003651465.1 Formica exsecta
GCAACTATAAAAAAATACCAGAAAGATTTCACCAGATATTCATTATCAACTCAAAATTAGAGCCTATAGGCAGTGTTAATTTAAATAAGGTAATATCTCACTCAGGAGACACAATAATAAAAGAGATAATGGATCATGAAATAAAGATCATTAAAACTGGAGTAGACCAAGAGGAAGTAGCAAGAATATTTAAAGATTACTCTCTATTATCGGCTCCGGTAGTAAATAAGAATGGTAAAATTATTGGTGTGATCTTAATTGAAGATGTGATAAAAGTTGTTCAACAAGAAACAGAAGAGGATGTACTCAAAATAAGCGGTGTATCTTCTAAAGCCGATATAAATGCTCCTATACATAAAACTATAATTAAAAGGCTACCTTGGTTACTGTTTAACCTCTTAGCTGCAACAATGTGTTCCATAGTAGTTGGCTTTTTCGATGATGTAATAAAAAGTTTTATAGTACTACCAATAATCATGCCGATAATTGCATCAATGAGCGGAAATGCAGGATCCCAAACAGTAACGCTAACCATCCGGGCAATCGCAACAAAATATCTAACTGAGCAAAATGCAAAAAGAGTACTGATGAAAGAATTTTTAATAGGTCTTATAAACGGGGTAATTTTATCTACCATTTCACTCGTAGTATTAGCAATAAGATTTCACAATTTCAAAGTGGAGATGATTTTTGTGGTCTCCATGATTATGGTGTCAATTATTGCAACGTTCATCGGAACTTTCATTCCTATAATGCTTCACCGTTTAAAGTCTGACCCTGCAGTTTCTTCTTCAATCCTAACATCGGCAACAACTGATATTCTCTCAGCTCTTATATTTCTTGGTTTAGCTACGATCTTTTTATTAAA
>NW_021847132.1:0-868 GCF_003651465.1 Formica exsecta
TAATATATTTACATATTATTTTTATTAGAAACGGATACATTTATTTTAATATTTTTTTAAAATAGTAATTTTATTAAATATATTATTATGTAAACAAGACGCACGAATATGCTCGGATGTATGAAAAGTATACTATCAAATTCCGTGTGATATGCGTATCGTTACTTATAACGCGCTTCTGCGTTTGAATCGGGCTGCTATTTGTTTTCCTTCGATCGTGATGTACACTTGCGAAATAATACGTCACGACGCGTCGCAACTTAATCCGGCGTGAGAAGATTTCTAATCTTAGTTCGGCGAATACACGAACGATCTAATTATAATATCGCCTTTTATGGCATATCCTTTACGCGTCAACATACGTTTGAGATGTTACGTCTACTTCATTCAAAAGTTTTTGTCACCATCATCTTCGTGTTACGACGGGAAAGAATTGACCTCCTGACGTCAAGATCCTTGTTTGCCATCGGAATGATCGTAGTTAGATATTGGTTGCATGCGCACGATAAAAAATGTGCAAGAAAATTATTTTATTTTTTATAATTTAGCGAAATATATTTAGCAAAAATGTATGTAGCGACACACTTAGGATTTGACAAATTTTTTAATAATTTTTTTATGCTTCTTATAATAAATTCACAATTGAAATACATGTGAAATAAGAGAAATGCACCATGTAACAAAAATAGAAATTTTCTATATAAGCATTTAACAATTCTACCAATTATTATACATATATATAATCTTGAAATAGCTTGACATCAGAAGATCATAACAAATGTAATAAACGTTAGAAGAAGTCGATGCCTTTTGTTATAAATATTTTATAATCTCATTCTTCTCTCTCGATTCCAAGTATAGCTGCGCA
>NW_021847133.1:0-868 GCF_003651465.1 Formica exsecta
ACACACACACACACACAGCTTCGCATCCTCTCTATTTTTAAATATTATAGCCGCATTCTCGACACCAGCTCTCATGTTCCAGTCCTTACGATTCGTCTTGCTTCTTTTTTCTTTTCTTTCATCGAAATTAATCGCGGTCGATGGATCGACGCTCTGCGGCAACCACCAATCTTCTATTTTTACCTCGCAATTCTCTCCTCGGCGAAAATAAAACTCGCGCGTGAATAAAACGATTGAGAGGCTTAAGGCTTTCAAAGATGGATCATTCATCTATTCATGATTTTAATCATTTAAAGTAATGATTGGTAATCGGTTTTTCTCAATTCCTGTGATGTTAATAATCGTGAATTTTAGTCGCAGATGCGCGGATTTGTAATATTGTCGAAATAAAATTGTGCTTGCGGACAACGAAGGTAAATGCAACCTTGAATTCTGTTCCAGTTTCATGCGATTCTTTACGATTTCAGATCGGATTTATAGCACGGTTGCGCTTCTTCGATGATCGGCGCGTCCTTCGGATGATGCGGCTTAATGACGCACGGTTATGACTGACGAAGCGTCTTATTCGCGTGACATGCCGTAATCGTCTCCTCGTCAATTAACACCGCGCCAAACCGTGCCCGGCTTCATTACGCCACCTTTATAATACGCGCATATGAGACGGTAAGAGAGAGAGAAACATATCGCGTCGCACAATGTTCCGACTAATGTTTTTTCTGGAATCCCTATCCCATCTCGCAGGTCCGGCCTTGCTCCAGATAATCCAGATAGTTTTCAAAACGTTCGGCAGCCTTTAATCTATCGTTCGACATGATCGTTTTTCAAAAATCAACATTCAAGATTAATATCCACAATCGTCGGCAGGGAC
>NW_021847134.1:0-869 GCF_003651465.1 Formica exsecta
TATATAATGCAGCATGTATATATATGCAATATACAGGGTGTCCATTTTAACTTAGATTTTTTGGCAGACTTTTATTCTTTTCGCTGAAAAAAGTCCGAAAACGGATCAAAACATTCAAAGTTCGTATAAAAAATTAATTGAATGTTATATATATATATAAATTTTTGCGCCTATTCTGTGCGCTTCGATTCTTGTCATATTTGCCTATATTGTATGATTACAATAGTAATGTAAATATAAGAATATAATATAAAATCTAAAATAAACAATTATAAAATAAAATTAATAATTAGCGTTATAATAAAAATAACAATTTAACATCACATAAAAAGTGATCTATATGATACTATTAATCTATATGATACTATAATGAATCTAATTAAAAAATCTATTATGGATCTATCTTTACGATACTATTATGAATCTAAACAAATAATAATATATAACAAATAATAACATTGTTACCTTCGAGTTCAGTGGAATTATACTTGCTTCTCCGAATTCGTCTCCGACGTCGAACATTTTGTTGTGTAATTTCAACCTCATTAACTGGCACTAATCAAAAGCAAAAAAATATTTGATTTTTTGAATATAAATAATTCTACAATAAAATAGTTACAACAATAAACTTTCTCAGTCAAAAATCATGATTTATCATTAACTGATACATATAAAATTAATAATTATCTAAATTTTACCTGCATTTACAGTTCCTTCTGTATGTAAATCAGCACAGATCTCATCATCGTCATTATCGTCTAGAAAATTTAATACAGAAAGTTTAAGAACAATATATGAAATTACGCAAAAAATTTATCCATGATAATTGTAAAAAAGAATTCATATATACATATATACATACATATATA
>NW_021847135.1:0-869 GCF_003651465.1 Formica exsecta
TTTTTTTTTTTTTTTTTTTTTTTTTTTTTTTTTTTTTTTGCGGCGGCCAAAGTTTACGTAACTTTCTAGTGGATTTCGAAGTTTTAACAATCGCATTACACATCGGTCTTTCGTTATGATTATAAAAAGAGAGATTGCTCGATGTACGGAAATTCAATTCTACCAAAACTACATTAGCGAAATAATAAAATGACGTCGGTTATATACGGACACATACATATGTATGGCTCTGAGTCATGAAAAATCATATTTTCAGCAATTTCTCACATGGTGGCAAATGGCGTTAACATATCTTTTTTTCTCTTTTTCCGAGCAGACACGGAAAAAAATTTTCACGAAATTCTAGTTTTCTTTTATTCCGCACGATTGCGCGCCGAATTTCTATTCCGCCAGGGATACAAGCTGCGTACTTTCACTTGTAAACGAGGCCGAATAAAACGCGGAAATGGAAGTTTATGGCCGACGGGCGATTCGGCGAGAGCTTTCAATTGCTATCCCGCAGATGAAATTAAGCTGAAACTTCCGGCAAATGCATACACCTCGGCATGTGCATACGACATTGCGCCGATATAACACGCGGTGTATGAGTATTCAACACGCGAATAACATTTGCAGGAGGAACCCACGCAGATATGAATTATTTTTGAACCCACGATTTGCAGTCGATTTACGTTAAAAGCCGCCAAGTTTAATCTTTAACCGCATTCGATATCAACCATTTAATCGCTCTTTGCGATGCGACAAACAGGTCGATATATGCAATATACGGTGTGCATGGTTGCTAGAAATAAATATCTGCTTCAAGAATTAGTTTTACAAATGACACGACTAACGAGACACAACCATAAGTCGTCCCCCTTGTAAGTCAT
>NW_021847136.1:0-869 GCF_003651465.1 Formica exsecta
AAATTCGGTTCGTTAAAGAGCATGGTCGGCAAGATGGGAAAAGCGTCTTTCACGGAGTCCGGGTCTATCCTTAAGGAAAAAGTCGGTTGCATGCAAAAGAAATGAGCGCATGCAAAACGAATGCGTTGAAAAGACCGGAGATAGGGCAGCCGGAGAAGCGAATGTATGTACGCGCGCGCACGAGGGAGGGAAAATGTAAACGGCTGTTTAAGATACAGTCTGTGCCTGAAATTTATGCAGAATACGTACTTCGGAATTCTTGATATCGCGCGGAATCCGCGCGAGGGAAGAAGGACGCGTCATGGTTCGCGCGTCAATTTACAAATTGCATAAGTCGTCTGCCGCACATCTCTGTCCCGTGGGAATTGCGAATTCGCGGAATTTCGCGTACATATGTGCATAATACAACGTACGCAATTTCGCGTGCATGCGTATTTTATTCGAGCGCAAAGGTTTGTCTCTATGGCGATACGATGCATGCAGTCTAGAAAAGAATGTAACTAGCGTGCTTTAAGTGAAGAAGCGTTAGGTCCTCTCGACATAAGAGAAGGGAAGAAAGAAACGGAATTAGCACTTTCAGATTGTCCTCCGCGAGCTTTAAAGAACGCAGCTGCGCTACAACACTGAAAACTTTCCCGTTCTCGTTATAGCTGTTTATTTTTTGCATGCGCAAATGGAACAGGCGGACCGCGTCTGCAATTGCGCCATGAAAGAAAATGAGTTGAAAGGAATGGCTCTCATTATTCTTTGAGGTCAAGATCTCGAGGCACAGATTTTGTAAAACGTTTTGCCAAACATGACAAAATTGCAATTCTTTAACCAAGTTTTTCCTTCGAAATCAAATAATGCCTAAATAAACGATTATAAAA
>NW_021847137.1:0-869 GCF_003651465.1 Formica exsecta
TATGAACGAAAATTTTCATATTTTGCCTTTGACATCCCCAAATCCATGTACATTGCTAGGACTGTATTTAAAAAGTTACGGTCTTCGTCAATTGTACGTTTTTCCCTGGGTTCATCGATTTTAGGCAAAACTGCCTTGGCTAATGCTTCTTGATTATAATTGCATCTAAGTTCTTGTACACGTCTTCTTTTTGATCTAGCAGAACAATTTTCATAACTTAACTTTGGCCGGCCTCGACGTGTAGGATCTTGAGTTGGAGGTAATGAATCGGAAGAACAAGTAGGAGTCACAGAATTGAATTTAATTTTGAATATTTGTTTCATAAAATAAGTATATTTTTTTCTAAACGTTCGCTGCAATCTATTTGAATTATTCCAGCATCTAGTAAATACTGGTAAAAATAAAGTATTTAATTTTTGTTTTATTTGTGCCAACTGGTTTTTAGTGAAATTAAATTTATCTTTTAGTTTATTCATAAGAATATTTATCTTGCATTTTTGTTTATGCGGATCACTCCATAGCCAAACACACAACTCTTCTTGACTTATTTCAAAGACATCCATATTTTAATATCTTCTTAATAAAACGAACTATATAATTGTTATTTAATATAATTATATATCTAACGAGCTAACTATATAACCTATATAACTGCAGTAATTTTTCGATTACGCAATCCCGTTCAACGCCGTTTTGTTTCAACGCTGTTTTGTTTCAACGAGAATTTCTGCCACCTAGCGGCAGAATTAATTAATACAATACTTTTAAAAAATTTAAAAGATATCCTTTAATGCACGCGCCCGGTCAATCGCGACCGTGCACGGCTGATCCGGGCGCGCTCATCGAGTCATTGCCATGATTATATCATT
>NW_021847138.1:0-869 GCF_003651465.1 Formica exsecta
CAATATATAATTTTGTAATATAATATATAACTTAAGAAAGAGGAAAAATGTATATGTTATAATTGAGAGATTATCTATATCACATATATCTCTCTTTTTTCTCGATTAAAAGAGATATGATGTAGATATGTTATGAAAAAATAAGCGATATATGTGTAATATTATAATTTAGATTGGATCTCATACATTATTGCAGAAACGAAAAAAGAACAAGCAATGTATATATTTTGAAAATTATATAGATGGTAAATAGAAATATAAATTACTTACCGCATATATCGTTGCTCCGTCCATCGTCGGACCTTCTTCTCTTCTCTTGTTCATCCTTTGCTATTTCCTTGTGACATTCACACTCATTCACGAAAACATAGTTAATTACGATTAATTGAATATGCGACGATCGCGGCATACTTTGCACCGACACTCCCGACCGCGGAACAATCACACGAGACACACACTTTATTATATCGTAAGAGAGAACACGAAAAATACGTTTAGCTCGACGTTTACACGACGTCAAAATCATGCGCCACTCGTTACAGCAATGCTATCTCTACTGTTGAATTATTTTGTTTTATTTATTATTTTTAAAAGTTAATTAATTGTTAATTATAATAATTATAGTAAATTTTATTTTAATATATGTCGCCATCGCGTTTAGAAAAGGAATTCAACGGAGCGTCTCTCCCATTACTACAATACTATTCAAGTGTCGCCGTGCGAATAATAATAAGGCCGTAACACGTAAACAATAGCGCGTTAATGTTTACACCGCCATAAAATACGAGGCCATGTTATTGATAATTCGCGGCCGAAAATATTTCGCGTACTATGACGTATATACAAGCGGAATATTAAATTATACAAAT
>NW_021847139.1:0-869 GCF_003651465.1 Formica exsecta
CTCTAAAAATTAATTCTTTAATTTATCCAGCTATCAAAAAGCATGGAGAGATTACGTGAAATTTCGACATCTACTCGCGAATATGTCGAAACCCTCCTTCGAAGATAAAAGAAAGTTAGAGGCAAAGGAAAACAAACTGCAAGAGTTACGTACTCAGAGCAAGATGAAGCGCGACGTCACAGTCGATGTCACCTCCGACGGATTTTACAGAACCGGCATTATGTGTGATATTGTGCAGCATGCGATGCTGATACCGGTACTCGTCTGTCATCTGCGGTTTCACAAGTCCTTGGACAATCTGGAACGCACGTTGGGTTACGAATTTAAGAACAGATATTTGCTCCAACTGGCCCTTACACATCCCAGCTACCGCGAGAATTTTGGCACGAATCCGGATCACGCACGAAACTCTCTGACGAACTGCGGCATAAGGCAGCCCGAGTATGGCGATCGCAGAATCCACTATATGAACACGCGAAAACGCGGCATCAACACCTTGATAAACATAATGTCCAGATTCGGCGCGAAAACGGAAACGGAATCGTCCATAGCGCACAACGAACGGCTGGAATTTCTGGGCGACGCAGTCGTCGAGTTTCTCACGTCCATCCATCTCTTTCATATGTTTCCAGATCTGGAGGAAGGCGGTCTGGCTACTTACAGGGCGGCGATCGTGCAAAATCAGCATCTCGCCGTATTGGCGAAAAAACTGAGTCTTGAGGAGTACATGCTCTATGCACACGGTAGCGATCTCTGCCACGATTTGGAACTGAGGCATGCAATGGCAAATTGTTTTGAAGCGTTGATGGGCTCGCTCTTTCTTGACGGAGGGATAGAAGTGGCCGATCGAGTTTTCGGAGAGACGCTCT
>NW_021847140.1:0-869 GCF_003651465.1 Formica exsecta
CGCGCGCGCGCGCACGAAAACAATAAGCGACACACGGGGCGGCGATTTTTACGTTGCATTTTGAAATATCACGTTTCGGCGTGGGACGAGTACCTACAGCGTGTGAATTATATTTCTGCGTCGGAAGTTTACATTTTGGATGATCGATACATCCATCGAGCGGGCGGGTGGATTCGTCGAGGGGGCGAAGTGCTGACAAACGAGTACGAAATGGTTGAAAATGTTTTTGGAGCGAAGCTCGCGCGCGCGCCAGATGGACGTCCCGCGTTTCGGAAATATTTTCGCAATGTCGATACGATGCCCGCGATATGTATCTCTATCGATATACGACGCTGGAATAGGATCTTCCATTCGCGATCTGCCGCGTGCGGAAACGCGTATCGCGACAACAGGAAGAACGAGAGCGCATTCTCGAGCGAGCGTTATCTTATAAAATACATATAGGCGGTCTTTGTTTGAAGCGCGTATTCTCTCGTATATTGTTATGTGTAGGCGTCTGAGCGGTGCTCTTTCAGCAAGAGAGCTAAATTTCATATTTTTCAAAACAGACGAATGAACTAAATGCAACTGTCATCAAATGCATGTTCTAGACACGTGACGTGCATCACAACTTAGGTGTATACTTTAAAAAGGATTTAAGTGACAAAATGCAAGTTGTGCGATAAAAATGCTGAGTAATTATAAATTTTCGCGCATAAATTTATTTTTATGAATAATTCAATAAATAAACAATAGTATAAAGATATATATATAACAATTTATTATAATTGATAATAAAATAAAATAGAATTTACTTTACAAAGCACTTTGATTCTTTTCCAAGTACATATACCAGGTATATAAATATGAAACCGGAATTTTTGTATAGA
>NW_021847141.1:0-870 GCF_003651465.1 Formica exsecta
AGTTTTCAAAAAGGGGATTTATTTTTCACAAAAAACAATCGAATTTAAATTTTAAAGAAGATTATTATTTAAAAGGAGGAGCGGAGTCAGTCAAGTAGTTCATTGGGAGCATACTAAGGCATTAACAATAAGTTAGTACAAAAGTTACAAGTGTACTGTGAATATTTAAAGCAAGTGTATTAAGTGTTCAAAGGCACATATTGGCCTTGTCATCGTTGCTATTATTTATTATACAGTATTATTATGTGTTTTTATATCTGAAATATTTTGTTAGATTACATGAGAACAAAGAAAGTAATACTACATTTTTGCCGTCAAATATCTCTTTGCTTTGTGCTTTATTATAACTAAAAATAAAACTTCATTACGTAATAGCCAACAACGAAAAATTTGCTTCTGGTTGTCAAAGTATAATCCAATTAAGCGACATGCAAATACACTCGTACATTGCGTATTAACAATAATAATATTTAGTGAAAAGACAATGTCATTTTATTCTCTTCTAACGTTTTTGTCATATAACAGCTACAAAGTAAGTTTTTTAATTAAATTGTAATCTCCTCTCTGATTATAATTTTAAAATATAAAATCCACATATATATAAGGATTATTCATTCTTATTTATAAACGAACGGATTCCCGCCATTGAACTTTTACAAGAAAAAACCGCTGCTTTTATTACATTCTTTAATGTTGAGCAATTTTGCTCAGGATTAGCTTCTGATAAATGAGGATAAGCATAATTCATAAAAATAATAAACAAAATAATTTAATAGCTATTTAGTTTCGTTATAAATCTAAAGTGACATGTAGTTGGCTTCTTTCAACATTTAAACGTGTTTGTGTTTTTCCTTTGAGTTTCAGGCTACG
>NW_021847142.1:0-870 GCF_003651465.1 Formica exsecta
TGTGGAATCAGTATATTATTACTGTCATATTCACGTACATTTGGCATCCAAAGCCACTTAGAAAAATTGTGATTTTTAAGTAAATGTTACTGTAATATTTTTCAATGATTTATTCGTTTGTTCTGTTGAAGAAATATATCTCAAAGATAATCATTTAATTTGCGAAAAAATGCAATATTAACATACGACAATAATAATAAATTTCTAAATTGCAAGAACAGTAAAAAAGAAAAAATACAAACATAAAATATGATGGAAGTGTGTTAATTAGCCGTGGAAAAAATTGATTATTAACAATTACTAAGTTTAGGAGATAAAATTGAATAAACTGTGTTTTATGTTATCATTTTTTCCCGCGAAGAAAAATTATTGTTATTAAGAGCGAAGAAGAGTTGTCTCTTTTGTCAATTTTTTACAGATTACAGGCGCGTGATATTCTCTTAGTAAATATTTAGTTCCGCGGTACCGCAAAGTCGTGACAGGCAATAGGAGACACCTGGATTCTCCATTGTTGTTAGAAGGAAAATTTTCTGCATTTGCAAATGGATTTTAGTCGTTTTGCCCCGTAAATCGCACTGCAGGTATCCTTTCGCGAGCTAAACTTGTTCACGACTCGCGCGATTATTCTATTCCGCGGCGTTTCTACAGTTCGTCCCGCGAAATCTCATTCGAAAAGGGAAGGGAAAACAAATTGTATGGAAAGATGAGAAACAGTCTTAATGGATTCTTAGAAAGGTAGCGGAGTTAGATGAAAGAAGGAAAGGTGGGTTAAGTAAAATACTGCAGTGCGCCTCAGAACTCGTCATACTTTCTCTCCCTCTCTTTCCCGACTGTTGTGCAAAATATTATTCAAAGCGGTAGTGAAAGGAC
>NW_021847143.1:0-870 GCF_003651465.1 Formica exsecta
CTTTAAATAAACTTTTAATATGTTAGAATAAATATCACGTATGTTCTTATATCAGCTGCCAAAAACAGATAAAATTTTCAAATGAACATGCATTATCTATAAACTAAAATATAAAAGTCTAAATTTATTGATTATAAAGCGTTGTGATTGATATAATTGAGAAACAATTATCAAACATGTGTTATCGATTATTTGAATAAAATTCATCTTTAAAAGATGACGAAGGATACTTAATACTTAATGTATGTTAATCAGTCATCACAAATTCAAAAATATTATGAAATTACTAAACGTATTTTTTATAAGTAGCAAAATTTAGATAAATTAGATAATTTTCTAAACACGAATCTCATATGCATGCCAAAGTTAGTTCAAAATTATTTAACAGTTAAAAGTTTCACGAGTAATTGATATTCAGTTCGCATCGAGATCGTTCAGATTGAGCCAGGTGAGCTGGCTCTTCGTCAATTTCTAATGTGATGGTTGCGCAGGTATTAGTTTCATTCCAGCAGTACAATGAGTTGGTTTGTGTCGTGATCTGCTCGTTATGATATGAAATAGACACGTTGATGAAAGTACATGCGAAGAGGTACTAAAGTTATCCGAAACAAACTTATCCGGGTTCTATTGTGATAGAATAAATATTTACTTATGTGTGTTATACAATTTTAAATTCCAGTTCACTAGTCCAGTGCACTAGTAAAAAACACTACGGCAAAATAAAATGGGTGTCGAAAGCATTTTAGCAGGAGGTTTGACTTCAGCCTCCAGCGGACTGTCATGGTTTTTTCCGATTCTTGCCGCAGCGCTTGTCTACTTCCAATACGAAGCTTTAGACAATGAAGCGTCGCCGATCGACATGCCATCGGA
>NW_021847144.1:0-870 GCF_003651465.1 Formica exsecta
GTACATTAGTATGTTAGTGACTTCATTCAAGTTGACGCGCGGCATAAATATTTAGAACTCGCATATTTTATAAGTGAGTCACACGTAGAAGCAACACTAATAATGCGTGATTCAGTACTTAAAACATACCTCGGAGAAACATTTAGAACCTCTGGTCGAGTTTTCAGCATCTGTTCCTGTCGATGAGCGCGCAGCTTCCTTTCCGCTAGCAAGAAATACGTCGCGGTGATGTGGTTGTACTCGTTCTTATCGAGTGCGCTGCAAAAAGATCCGTGATGAAAATTACCGAGTAAAAAATCGCGCCGACGCGAACGCATGCTCAAAATATATACTAACACCGCAAGGCTTCCTAATGTTTACTCACTCCAATATTTCTTCCTTGGTGGCGATATTACCGTTAACCATTTTGGTAATTATGTGATTGTGATGATCATCGGACACCTGTTGACGCGACACGAGCGGTAATGTCTCTATAGTGTCCAAATCGGAACCAATCGCTAACCACGAATCCGCCGCGATCGCCTCGAGAGACGCTCTGCCTTCGGGTTCCCGCACGAGCATCTTCGCGATCAGCCGCTTGCAACCATCGGACACGTGTGACGGGATCGAGTATTTACAATCCATAATCATTGTCAACGTTTCGCTGTCGTTCGCCTCTTGAAACGGCGCTTGGCCGCATACTAACATGTATAATATTACACCTAACGACCAAACATCTGTAACAAATCAAAACGACAAACGTAGCTTATCGAAGTAAGATTTCACTTTCAGATCTTTTTCTCAATCAAATCGATTACGTTTCAGAAAACTTTTGACAAAAGAAATAACTCAAAATCAAAATAACAAAAAAAAAAAAAAAAAAAAAAAAAC
>NW_021847145.1:0-871 GCF_003651465.1 Formica exsecta
CTCTCTCTCTCTCTCTCTCTCGCGATAGGAGAAAAAGGGAACTATTTTTTTTTCGAGTCGACACCCCCGCTTCTTCCTCGGCGAAGAGGCACGTGGAGCGTTTCCCGAAAGAGCCGTTTCTATCGACCGATATCGCGCGGCGCAGGCTCACTGCGAGTTCCGGCGCGCGCGCACGCACGCACGCACACACACACGTGTACGTACCGGCGTACATACGCGCGCACGCACACTCGCGCGCGCGTGCGCGCGCGCACACACATGCCTCGGCCGGATGGAGGAGCCGCCCACGCGTCATCGTCACCTATACAGGTTACACGCGGGACGAAGGGAACGACGATTCGCGGAACGATACGCGCTTAGAGAAAGGGCCAAGACGAAGAGAGATTGCGTGCCCCCCCGGTCTCAGGGTAGCGTCTCATTCGCTGCGTTCCTCACTCGTCCCGGCGATGACCGACCATCCCGTACAAATTTTCGTAATATGGAGAGACAGAGAGAGAGAAAAAGAGAGTCCTTCTGAAAAGCTTCTCAAAGAAAAAACTTCAGGACAATAAGCCTCTAGGAAGACAAGAGAAGCAAGGGCACGGTACCGTGCCCAGGATATTTGTCGACCTCCGACCGTAAAAGAGGGGGGAAGGATAGTCGGTATTCTTCAAATAACGATCACGCATACATACACACACACATACAAACATAGGGAGAGTGGATCGGGATTGGAAGATTACGCATTATAATGGGGCGGGACATAGTTTCCTGTCATAATCAACGGAAAGCTTTCGCGATAGACCGGATATTTCGATTATAATTGTACAATAGTATATAAAACTTTATACATTTACACGTTTTTTTCTTCTATCTATGTTTATTTAGTAAA
>NW_021847146.1:0-871 GCF_003651465.1 Formica exsecta
TCATTATATGGATAATATTCTAATAGATCTAATGCTGCATTTTGTCTATAGATCACATTTCTAAATAAACAAAACTTTTTAATAAAAAATAATCATATTTTCAATGATTTATGTAAAAGATACTATACTAGCTCATTGTAGCAATTTGCGATTTTCTAAAAAGGGAAAAAATAACTACCTACATAAACTATTAAATATTTGTAAACCAATTATAGTTTCCGCTGAAAAGGCATTTGCATTTTTTTTATAAAGATGCAACGAGTCGGTTTTATTGCACACAAGACGAGCCATTCCCAATTTGAAGAACGCAATAGTTCTGCTGACAAAACGTTGGCATCGCGCCAGTTGATTTATGAAAACGACTTTGTCGGATCAACTCGAAACGCGCTCGCCAGGCAAAATCATTGCGATCGGAGAATGATCGAGGAGGACAGCTCTAGCAGACGGTGGCATCGCAGTCATCGACTGCAATCCCACGTCCGTAGCAAAGGTTGGCAGTTAAGATGGATCACTGCGCGGCACATGGTGTCGTCAAAGCGCCAATCTCGTTGCCGCTAGTGGATAACTTTATATATGTCCGTTGTTATGATTTTATTGTATTACACATCCAAAATGCGCGTTCAACGTGATCCATCTGAATAAACTGGTATGCTGGTATGACTGCAGTCTATTTATACCAAAATTGTCGAGTTTTCAACGAAACTTTCAAGTTTAGAATGATAGAGAGTTGTTCGTTGCAAAATTATTATTTTAGAACTGAATGCACTTTTTATTGTAATATATGCATTCAAATATTTTCCCGCAATTCAGTGTTTTTTTTTTAACCCGCGACATAAATTAATATTAATATAAAATTTATTTAATAAATTCA
>NW_021847147.1:0-871 GCF_003651465.1 Formica exsecta
CTTTCCCTTTAACTTGGCTCTCTAGACCGTCTACAAATTACTTCTCGGAGGAAGAGCGAAAAGACAAAAGGATTTCCGATCGGATATCCGCGGTGTCGTCTTTCAGCGTTCGCCTCCCTTTACGATAGCTCTCGAGACGGATCCGCGACGCCAGAGTCCTTGTATAAGGACCTCGTTTCTTTCTCCCTTCGCGCACACGTATCTTTCTTCCCCGGAAAGATCACTTCCGGGGAAGAAGACGGCGGGAGTCGGGCGTCGCGCTACGTCGTTTCTACGAGAGCTTGGCGGAGGCGTCGGGCTTGTCTCAGAAATTCGCCTCCAGCGAGTTCTCGAGCTCACTCAACGCCGGTACCAGCGTCTGCAGCGAAAAATAACGCGACCGATCGGCCGCGTCCACGCTGGTCACGTGCTGGAACTGACACGGCTGGCTGATGTTGCTCTTGGCCGGCAGCACGATCTTCTTCTGCACGGGCTTCTTCTTCTTCTTGCCCGGCACCGATAGACTGATGTTCTCTGGGCAAGAGACGAGGCGCTCTATGTGCTGCCACAGATCGTTGGCCGCTTTCGAGTTGTCGAAGCTAAGTCCGGCCAGACGAGTGTGATCAGATGAGAGACACATGGTGTGAAAAGCCGGCCCCGACACCTGCGAACATTTCGAGGGCTCTTAACGCGCGCGAAATGCGAAGGGGGATCGATGGGAACGGGTGACACCGAACCGTGATTTTCGCAACTAGTATCCGTTTATGTGCTGAAAGTTACTTTGTAGGCTTAAAAATAACCGCGCATATTTTATCTCGTGTCGCGAACACGAGTGAGAAATTTGAAACGGTGTTAAATATCCGAGGCTTTTGAAATACAAGCTGCTTTGTAA
>NW_021847148.1:0-872 GCF_003651465.1 Formica exsecta
AGCTTTGTAAGATAAAATGATGAGGAAGCAATGTGCAAGTTTTTTCCCCTTTATCCGCCTCTCTATTGGTAGATTATACATATTTTCATATGAGATTTTTTAGCACTTATCGTCCGTCAATATTGGTTCTTTGCGTGATGGAAAGGTTAAACATTTACTTCATTTCGTGCGACTTAGTTGCTATGCAGAATTAAATCGCGCGAGATTTCGCTGTATTTAAAAGTTTAATCGAAGAAGAGAGGATGATGAGTTTAAAAAAAGTAAAAATATTTATTATTTCTTTTAAACGTATTATTGTGAATTGATAAAAACATTAAAAAACAATAGTTATTTTTAAAACTATTATTAAAAATTTCAGAATTTTTATTAAAACTGTTTTTTCTTTTGAATAAGTTAAAATTTATTTTTGAAATTTATTTATACTGCATCTGATTCTCCGATCTATCATGGCAAAAGATATCTACTCTATTTCGTAAGAAGATCGTCATGCAAACACTTGCATCTCAGTAATTTCTGAAGTGGTAAACTTGCCTTGCCATATTGGCTGAAGTGCGCGCAATTTCCTACGAAACACTTCATTGTCGCTATAAACTTTAACGTCGTAACGGAGTTTGACGGTTCTACGTCTTTCAAAGTTTCCTGAGGCTTTTCGGCACGTCGCGTGCCAATGTCGACGTTGCGTATCAAACGCGCGATAGAAACTCCTACGGCGAAAATTGTTAGACGGTTTAATTACACCTGATTATTCTGCAAACATCGATTTTTAAATATGCAGGTGTTTCGATAACGTTTTATAATATAAATATCATCGCTTTCTGCCTTTCATTTTTTCACTCAAAAAAATGTCTTGCTGATATAGGTAGATTTCTAGG
>NW_021847149.1:0-872 GCF_003651465.1 Formica exsecta
ATATATATATATATATAGGACTAAGTATTAAAAAATAGAATTTGTATATTTGGCTAATTATTAAATTCTATATCGCGAATTTCTATTAAGATAAAATATGCATTCGTAAAAAAAATATATATACGTATGACTTAAATTTATCGCAGGAAGTCGGAAATACTTGGTACATGTATGTGTATTTCATTTATAGTAATTCTTGCGATATCAAGTACTGTATAAAACGAAGAGCACTGGATCTACTATGATCGTATTCTTAATACAGTTTGAGAGCGTGAATCGACTTTGCGTTCGGGTGGATTCTCTCAAGTCAGTCTCGACATAGAAATCATCGTTTTCTTCCTTACTACGTTCTTCCTTTCCTTAGGGTCTGCGGATGAGTCACGCTCGCTCCGGCGGAGACTCGTGAACTCCTGCCTCGTCATCCGCTGAGAGATTAACGACCCTGACTGTTCCTCTTTCTTCGACGCAAACCAGGAACTCTGCGTCTTTTATGTCACCTAATTAGAAGAGAGGCTGTTTGGAGATTTCAAGTGTGGAAATTTTTACTGAATCAAACATATGTATTATTATAATCTATGAAAAATATTAATTGCAACATCGTTGGGCTTTATTATAAATGTAAATCCAGTTTTATGGGATATTCAAGAATTATTGCCATTTTTCTCTTTCTCAACTAAAATATTAATATTAAAAACATTTCTTTTATAATCACATCCAAATATTACAACAATAGATCGCATTTTGGATCCTGATTGCAATACGATTGTATGCCTCGCAAGATCGAGGCGTCACGAGAGATCGCGAGAGCGATTCTCTCTGTAATTTATTGGCTTGAAGATGATGTAATATTTTTGTTTGATGTTATCTTCACG
>NW_021847150.1:0-873 GCF_003651465.1 Formica exsecta
AAAAAAATGGCTCAAGGCTACCGAAGAACCTTCCCCTCGCGAACTATGGATCGTGCGAATTAATTAAGGCCGGAACGTGTTATCGACACGGTCTTTCACGTTCATTTTACGGAGGCTGATCTTCAATGTTGCGGAAATTTTTCGAAAGAGAAAAGAGAACCATCCACGATTAGCGACAAAGAAAAACATCAATATATTATTGACACAAGTGTATTAATAAAATATAAATTTATATACTTATATATATTATTAATAACTATTAATAAAATATTATCGTGTAATTTATTTATTATTTCTCTCTTCTTAAAAAATTAATGTTTATTATTTTAAAAAATAAATTGTTAGAAGTTACAAAAAAACGTTGAATTTTCAGAGAGAGAGAGGGAGAGATTTTCATAATTGATAGAACGATGAAATACATTACGCGACGCAACTGTTACGAAAACTTTCAGATTTTAATTGAAAGGGATGTAATAAAACAGTTATTATTTCACTTTGATGATTTTCAGACGCTGTTATCTTGGCCGAGCGTAAGTCACGCGTATATATTCGCGCATAAAACCACCGTCAATATCCTATGCTTTGTACTATCGGAACGGTCATCTTCGATGGTGCTATCTGCGCTGACGAGCAGACTTATAACGAGGAAAAAATATTTGACATCTCGATAACGAGAAATAAATCCCACTCGTTTGAGGTCTTTGTATCCTGTATCGCTACGTGTATAGCCGTAGACGCAAACAATTTCCACATCGCGAAAACACACGATGATAAAACACAGAGAAATATAAATCGTTCTAACTTTTCAACAAGTCGCACGATGAGAGAGAAATGATAAATCCGGGAATTTAAAAGCCAAATTATACAAATTTT
>NW_021847151.1:0-873 GCF_003651465.1 Formica exsecta
TTTTTTTGATATATTTCATGCTTATTTTCCAAAGGCTGTATGCAGAAATCGGCATTTTGAAAAGCCAACGCGATCCGAATTCCAGGCGCAGATGCGGGAGGCTCTGCGCGTTGCGAAGGAAAGACATCGCAGCAGGATGCGTGGTCCACGCACACGGGGAGGCGAGCCGACAAAGATCAATCGGGATTTGTGGAACGACTAAAGGGTAGCAGAAGAAGACGAAGGAACGATGAACAATTAATATAGGTATATTATAATAAT
The DNA here is from genome assembly GCF_003651465.1 of Formica exsecta. NCBI lineage: Eukaryota > Metazoa > Arthropoda > Insecta > Hymenoptera > Formicidae > Formica > Formica exsecta. Next base: position 262 of record NW_021847151.1, read on the forward strand.
AATATTATTATTCGTCTAAGGTTAAAGTATCAATGCCTGGACGCGTACCTGGACATTCGTATTGTTCTTGTCTTTAAATTCTAATATTTCAACTTTTAACGTAAAATATGTATATTCTATGTTGAAAGTTAAAATATTAATTAAGACAAGAACGATCGGAAATGATCGTTCGACAAAAACGATCAGAATGTCCAGGTGCGCACTGAGACATTGATACTTTTATCTTAATAACTTTCATCTTCTTTATATAATTTCATGGATTTCATGGATCAAAAGGATCAAATACCAACGGACCAATTAGAGAAGAAATCGAGAAGCAAAAGCGAAGAACCCAAGACGAACAACCCAAGGAGCAATGAAGAAAAAAGAGAGAGAAAGAAGAAAAAGGAGAAGGAAGGAGGAAGTAGGAAGGAGCAGGAAAGGGTGAGAGAAAAGGAGGAGAGAGACCAGTGTGGTCTCTGTCTGTGTTAATAGACGAATCGGTACTTTTCAGTGCCATTTTAAATCGATAAGATTTATCGTTCGCAATAATATCGGCACTTTTTAGCGCCATTCCAACTGTTAGGGTGCGGCTCCATGGACTGATATTTTCCGCGTAACGCGTATCGCGTA
>NW_021847152.1:0-873 GCF_003651465.1 Formica exsecta
GCATTCCTTGACGTCTTTTTTTCACAGTGCCGCATGCATTCGTACAGTTATCGTGCAAAAAGTTGAATAACGCTGGACTTGAATAAAAATTGTCTGTGTATAATGTGTGACCTTGGCCTAAGTACGGTTGCAAGAGTGATAAAACAATTGCACCTGATTTTCCAATTCCGCTGATGTCACTTTCTGTAATAGTTGACCTTCCTTCGTAAACTATAAGGTCTTGGACATAGCCTGTTTTGCAATCACAGAGTATGTATGATTTTATTCCAAATCGATTCCTTTTAGAGGGAATGTACTGCTTGAAGGACAGGCGACCTTTGTATAACATCAAGCTTTCATCAATGCAAACTTTTTCATACGGATAAAATGTGTCGCAGAACGATTTTCGCAGCATGTTTATTAGGTCCCTTATTTTATATATACGATCATCAGCACGCCCTTGTTGACGGGTAAAATGTATCATCTGTAGTATCCAAAGATACCGATCTCTGGTCATTATTTCACTAAAAATACTACTGCGTAAATATTTATCTGTACTCCAATACTCGTGTAACGCTAGTTTTTTATTACGTGTCATGAGTAATGACAACGCAAAAAAACAGTACATTCCCTCTAGTGTCGTGATTTTTTGAGTGTCCATGTTGTTATTGCTCTTTTGAGCCGAGTAATAATTGGTCTCATCTACAATATATTCTACGAGCTCTTGATAAATGAATAATTCAAAGTAGTCGATAATTTTTGAGGATCTTCCTATTTTCTTTTTCAGTCCTGAATTTTTTGAGGAAAATTGATGAATCTTTGGTGTGAAATTTTTCGATGTCCATGTTGCGTTGCACTGGATGTCCTTGGTATTATCTTCAATTAACTCTGCAT
>NW_021847153.1:0-874 GCF_003651465.1 Formica exsecta
AAAATAATATTACATTGAATTTACGATAGAATTTATTACATTTTTATTACACATCTTTTTTAAGAGATCTGAAAGGTCGCCTTATACATTATCTTATCACTATTTTTCTGTCACAACTGTCTAAATATTCCGTTTTTAGTACTCTGGAAACGTACCTACTGTCACAGCAGATGACAATCTTTCAAACACGCTACTTCATGACAATACTTTAAATATCTTTGAAGATAATTTACCTTAGAATTTATGTATACTTTATATATGCTATAGAAATAGTTACTCTTTTTTTTTGTTAAACTATGTAATCAATTTCCGATATGTATTAACGAACATAATGAACCAAAGACACTGCATTAGCATCGTAATATAAACAATAGCGAATGACTTGTACACTTACTTGGAAAACTGATTACTGTAACTGAGCATGGTGACCTCACCCAAGCCGGAGGAAAGCGATGTTATGACGACGCCCGCAATGGCGAGCCATTCAACAGTGCTCAATGACACCATGAGAAATCCTGCAGCGGAATATAACACACAGATAGCGACTCGAAAACTGTAATTAACAAGTCGATTAATCGATTAGCATTTTAACTGATGATTGGGGCCTTGTCGCTTGCACATCGCGAAAAGGTTTTATATTGTTGAGGTTCCAAATCGTCAACTATCCGTCATGTTACACAAGTATGATGCATAAGAATAAAAACGCATTAATTAATTTTTGTTATAATATTTTGCTACATAATCTTCGTACAATTGTTACAATTTTTTACCGCTTTTGATATTATTTGTATCTTATTTTGAGATGCAGTTACTAAGAATGCATACATCATTATTAAAAGAGCATCCTTCAATCGCCATGCAAATTAATCGGGAT
>NW_021847154.1:0-874 GCF_003651465.1 Formica exsecta
GCGACGACGACGACGACAACGACGAGCAGACTTGAAGATTAAAGGCGCGACCTGACACCGGTTGGCACCGTACACGGAATCATCAGGGTTTCCGATAAGTCAAGGACACGCGAGACAGACAGGATCAAATTTCACAAACGCATCATTTCTTATCAAGAGCTATCGATGAATCAGTTCGAGTGACATCTATGCACAGAGGAGCGCCCGATATAGAGTAAACAAAAGATTAATCATTGATTTAGTGAAACTTCGTTTATCCGGAATATGAATATATATCGTATTAATCTGTGATTGAGAAACAAAAGTTAATGGAATAATTAACGAAAGATCGATGAACATTTCTCATTTCTCAACGACGAGCAATGACCGACGTTAAATGAGAAAATCGATACCCACCGGCAGTATCGAATCGCACGCGGGGCGCTTAATTTCCGGTCACACCATATGCAGCACGCTCAGTATTGGTGAAATTAAATCTGCCTGTAATCAATCGATACCTCCGAGACGAAGAACGATCGCCGAATCGCTCTCGTCGGTCTACACGCAATCTTTACACAATATATACATATCGTCGATAAAAAATACGTCGTGGAGATCGATGTAAACACGCGATCGATTCGAGCCTCTCGCTATCATCCGTGCGGATCGTTCCTCCGCGATCATCTACGACGACGACAAGAGTACCGTTCTCGGGCGGGAGCCGAGTCGCCAGGATCGATAGAATTACGTTCGCGGAGAATACGAACGGCATGAAGAATGGCAACCGATTCTCCGAGCACTCGTCAGGGCGGTGTGAGGGCGGTCGCCACGACGACTACCGATCCGCAGCGGAGCGAGAAGCGCGCCGTCGCGGCGCGGGGCGCCGCCGGCGCGC
>NW_021847155.1:0-875 GCF_003651465.1 Formica exsecta
AATTATACGTCAAGAAATGCATAATGATGTAGAGAAATCATTTGAATATTAATGCACAGAGAGTGTGTATTTAATTTAAAGATCGTGCAAACTAGTATCTCTTAAAATTTTACTACTCCATTATCGATACTGTCACAACTCCGAGTTTACTTTGGCCATTTACATAAATGCTCTCTCCTTTAAACAATTCGACAGGGCGAACGCCCCTGCAACCCACGAAGGACCGCTGGTAAAAGAAGCGCGATTCTTGTGCAAACACTGCGGTAGTTCTCATTACCGATCCCTTTGTGCCGGAAAGAACAGCCTCTAATCTGCTGCATATCTTAAGGGACGCTCATCGTTAGTGCTTTATTTAAATTTCAAGTAGCGAACGCGCGGCCTATATGTAAATTGCAAAGTTAACTTCACGATACCATATAATCATCGATATGAAAAAAATCTTTAAATAAACATGCGCGTTTATTTTATTATCCTATATGTCTATTAAGATAAAATTTCTTCTCTTTATACAAGTATAGAAATTTCTTGTTTAGTTTCCTGCCATTATGTATTGCTGTAAGAAGAGTTTAAATTGCATATAACATTGTGTATAGGAATGTATAGCTGCTGATACATGAAAAACATTGTTTTTCTACGAGGTTAAGGACACCGTTTACATTGCAAGTATTTACTTTAGCCACGTGACTCGCGATGAAAATTTATACCGCCTACACGAGGTCTTTCTCTTCTCTTATTGAGATTCTTTATCATTCAATTCACATAGTAGGTTTTTCTGTGTCACTCGGTTAAAAAGATATATCTTGCCCGAAGAAAGTAATTATTTACTCTCAGACATTGTTACTGAAATTACTATAAATTTTATATATATATATATA
>NW_021847156.1:0-875 GCF_003651465.1 Formica exsecta
TTACGCATTAATTTAGGATATGTTATATAGTGCGATCAATGTATATTACATTTGTCTATCTATATATTTGTTTCGCTATATTTATTAATTATCATGCGATTATACCACATTATTTCTTTTTTATCTTTTTCGTAAAAGAAGTATATTCTTTTCATTCTCTTCTCATATTTTTCTTATTTTTCATCTTTTTACTCTTATCTTGTCCGCTTTTAATCATTTACAAATCTTTATCTTGTACGTATAATCAGCATTTTTCTAAAGTATTTATTAATTATTATCTAATTACATCATATTTTGTTCATTTTTATTTTTCTCTATCCTCCGTCATCAGAGAAAAAGCGTTCTTTTTCAACCCCATTTCTTTTCTTGATGTTTTTTGTTCTTATTCCTCACTTTAATGCCACATTGATACGATCGTACTTGTGTGTAATTAGTATTTGCCTAGTATATTTGTTAATTACCATGTAATTATCGCGTTTTTTCTGTTTATCTTTATCCGTCCTTTTAGGAAAAAGAATATTCTTTCGTTTCTCTCACTTGCGTAAACTCTCATGCTCGTTCGCTGGAGATTAAGCCGCGTTCTTCACTTTGAGCGCTCAAACGTGAAAAAAAAACCCGTTGAAATGCTATTAAAAGCGGGGATACTGGTAGACTACTGTTTGTAATTTGTTGATTATCTACATTTTTTTAGAAGAATATATATAATAAACTATTTATTTAACAATAAGATATATGGAGTTAAACAATAATGAATCGTAATTATTACTACGCTCTAAAAGAGCAGTCAAAATTTAAACATTGGATTTGTTATGCGCTAACAAATGTATTTTGAAATATCCAAATCGGTAAATGTTCAGATTAACTTACACCTCACG
>NW_021847157.1:0-875 GCF_003651465.1 Formica exsecta
CAGCGCCACGGTCCCTTTCATTCATCCGGAAAGGTTTGCCTAGAAATTACAGGGGCCGTTGGCACGTTCTATCTGCCAATCAATCCCGAGCTAGCAATCGGGTTCGGCGCCACCCGGGTCTTAGAAAAGCGTTTCGGGCTGCCCCAGCAGCAGTAACCTTTTGAGTGGCAATCGTAAAAAGGGAGAAAGAATCATGAACGAGCGAAGGGCAAGAAAAAGGAGAGGGGAAGGAAGCGAGCGAGAGAGCGATCGCAGAGAGGGATCCAGAAAGCGAGAAAGAAACGAGGAATAAGAAGAATAAGGAGAAAAGGAGGAAGAAATCGAGAAGGCGAAAAAAGAAATGTGAGGTGGCCGACATAATGGAGTGCAGTGATTAAGTCGGTTCTATCGTTCGCGGGGACAATAGAGAAGTTCTGTACCTACCTGCAGCATCGACGAGCCAATCGGCCGACTCGGATTTAGACGAGGAAAGAGAGAGCCTGAAAGGATTCCCTCAACTCATCTTTTTTCGCAGAGTGGATTGACCGAGCGGACTGCCGGAAGGGCCTCCATTAATATCGTTGCCCTCGCGAACACGCAGAAAGATTGAGAATTTATCTCGACCTCCCCCCTTTTCGCTTTCTTATTAAGAAACAGTTTGACTCGCTCGAATTTTTATCCTATACAAAAAATCTCGGGGAGTTGAAAATAAACAAATAAAATGTAACTTCTTCTCTGATAAAATCCAAAGCGTCGAGGCATTAAGACGTCTTGGATCTATAAAACGGTTGAAAACGAAATTATTTTTCTATGCTTTACTGTATGAATAAATCGGCGAATGAATCTTGCCAATGCAAAAATGGCGATATCGATCAAACTCGAGAGATTCCATGTCG
>NW_021847158.1:0-875 GCF_003651465.1 Formica exsecta
TATTCTTAAAATTTTCATTATATATATATATTGATGACATAATCATTAGCTACATATGTAAAAAAAAATTCAACATTATTTCTCTCAGTATATCATATTCATAATAAATGAACGCATACCAAGATCAATTTAATTCATGCCTCGAGATAACTCCAATGGCTACGATCGTGATACGCGATAGGAAGAAAAACTCGACATGGCCTCGAGAGTTACGTTATATTATTGTTATATTATTTGACGCGGCTTTTTCGTGGCCGAAAAAAAAAGGATATCCCGTAAGAACGAAAAACCTCGAAAGGTTCGCCGCCGGAAAATCGATGACACACAACCGGCCGTCGCCATTTGCGCGCGGCGCTACTTTCGACAGATGTATTCCTACGCGCCCCTCGGCCGCCGCACGCATCTGCACGACGCCAAATCCGCGACGATCAGCTGGTACCGCGCGCGACGCGAGGAGATCGTCGGAGGGAGAGGATTGCCGGCGAGTTTCTCGCCGCGATTCGCGTTCGCGTCTCTTTTTTAATAATAGCGTTTTCGGTGTCCTTCTGTCTTATAATCGGAATCGCCGGGCGAGATACTTCTTTAGACAAATCGTAGCGTGGACACGGGGTTCCGGTGGCGCTGCTGGCAGCGCCGCCGTGTCGTGGAAGAAGAGCGGAGAGACAGAGGTGCGGTGTTGCGTGACTGGGTGCGAGCGATCGTAGCGCGTGTGTGTTTGTTGTGTTGCGAGAGTATTTTAAGCGAGTTTTAAATTCTTCGTATTCTCCTTTTCGTGCGCGAGGACTGACGGGCGAAACTCGAGGAAGAAACGTATCGAAAGCCGAAACATCGGGAGAAACGGAGGAAAGAGAGTGAGCAAGAGAGAAAGAGAGAGA
>NW_021847159.1:0-876 GCF_003651465.1 Formica exsecta
AGGCCGAAGGTCAGCATGAGAACATTGATGCAGTACCTAGAAGAGGCCCTGGAAGACCGCGAAAAATATTAACTGGTCTAAGAGGAAGACCACGTAAGCAATACCAGGAATAGTGCGCTCAGGCTAGATGCACGGAAGTTGAAACTGTTAATTTGGCAGAAATACCCTTGAAGCAAGCTGTATCAAGTACGGAAGCGGATGAATGGTACCTGGCTGTTGCAGAGGAAGTAAGATCTCTCATCAAAAACGACACGTGGGAACTCGTCGATCGTCCAAAAGATCGCTTAATCATCGGTAGTCGTTTCGTTTTACGAAACAAATTCAAACCGGATGGGACCCTAGAGCATAGAAAAGCTCGAGTGGTAGCTCGAGGATTTGCGCAGCGGAATCCATTTCAACGAGACATTTGCACCAGTGGCTCGTCTGAGTTCAATTCGCCTGCTGATAGCTTTGGCAGCTAGGAAAGGAATGTTAATTCGACAATTTGACGTCACCACCGCTTACCTTAACGGAATCATCGAAGAGGAGGTGCTAATGGAAGCCCCAGAATTATTAACAGAAGGATTAGAAGCTCTTATCCGATCCAAAGAAAAAAATAGCGATTTGGGAAAAAAGGCGAAAGATATGCTGGCAGAGCTAGAGACTGGAAACAAGGTTTGCCGCCTGAAAAAGTTTCTCTATGGTTTGCGTCAAGCTGAACGAAACTGGTATACTAAGTTAGATGAAGTCTTGCAAAAATTTGGAGCAAAGCCTTCTAACGCCGATCCCTGTGTATATCTCCTAGATCAGGGGAAGATGTAATGCTAATTGCTGTCTACGTCGATGATATCCTTGTTATCTCGAAGAACTTGCACAAGATAACAGAACTTAAACGGA
>NW_021847160.1:0-876 GCF_003651465.1 Formica exsecta
CTATATTAATATTATGTGCAGTTATAATATGTTTTTAATATGCGAGTCGTCCTCTCAGGAGAAGATAATTAAAAGAAAATGTTTTACTAATTTTGAACGAAATAATATTAAGAGAGAGACAAAGTAATACCAAAGTAGTTATTTAAGATAGAATAAATTTGATCATACATATCTAAATTTTAATTACAGAAATAAAAACATTGATTAAGAGCATCACCTGGAAGGGTAATACTTTTTTAAATATCTTGGTATGGAATCGCGGCGGTGATCTCGGACAAATTAGAAAATAACAAAGCGGAATTCTAGCATTTCTACGTCACATAGCGACATATCAATATCGGTGAATAATTCAGAATACCCGAGACGCGACGATTGTGCGCATATAACTCTCCTCCGCGGGGACGCAATTTTCGGACGAGCTTCCGGAGCTTGCGGTCGCATGGACCGTCGTCTTGTAATTAGCGTTGTCGAAGTTGTCGAAGGTGGTGCTCGAACCGTTGAGGCCCCGGAAACACCCGGGCGTATCGCGCGTGGAATCGATACGTCGGTTATCCCCGCATCCCCCACGCTCTCGTTCCACCCCTCTACTTCTCTCACCTATTCTCTTTCTCCACCTCTCCCTTCCTCCCCACATACATTTTCCATTCTTATGCGAATCCGTAATGCTTTTCATATTCTGCATTCTTGTGCTTTTGTACTGTACAAATATTTCCTTATTCGGGCATAGTTTTTGCTAGTTTATTCAGTTTTAAATTTTTCAATACATTTTGAATGTACATAACTTTAGAAGATATTCCATTTATATTGACAAGCACTGTATTTCACAAATTATTCATATTACTTATTATTATTATTATTATATTATATATTATGTCA
>NW_021847161.1:0-876 GCF_003651465.1 Formica exsecta
AAAATCCGAAATCATATTCAGCATCAAAAAGACTGCGGGAAATAATTACTTTTTTTCTTATATTTTTTATATTGAGTTATATAATTAATAGCTATTTTAAATTTCAATACGAATAGGAGACAGAATGCACTAATTTCACGATATATAAATCACTATAGATATTTAATTATAGATATTGTTTACAACACCATTAAAACGTAATATTGATCGACAGCATTCTCCGTCAAATTACATACACAGGGTTCTATAGAAAAATAAAACTCGCGCACGCGAGCATATATCTTCATATACGTATATTATATAATGTAACCCCCCTCTGTCATTCGCAATCCTTGTGGTAGATCGGTCGCTACGTCGTATCAGTCGCGTCGCTTTATAGAACGCCCTCATCCTCCGCGCCGTTAATCAGAGTAGGACGCGATGAGGGGCAAAAAAAAAAAAAAAATATATGGGGAGAAACAATTTATTTCCATCGTCTTGTTTTCTCGTCGTATATGAGATAACATTATATTATATTTACGCAGATCCCGAGCATCTGCGTGCTTTTAGACACGACGCATGAACTTTATCACATTTTAGCCGGAAAGCGGAGGGTATGCGATTTTAAGTAGACGAGAGCAGGTATACAGCGCGGAGATTTATCTTAATCGCGAGAAAAAAATCCGTGCATTATCCTTACAAATATAATAATGGAGAAAAGAATGGGCGGGCAATGGGCGTTACGTAAAACTTTTTATCGATGATAATAATAATATATCGTCTCCATCTATCGTGGCTATCGACGATGACGGCACGTTACAAAGGTGACGTTTATTTTTAACGTAAACTGCGTTAATCGCTTTACGCGGAAGCAAAGGGTTATCCGGAACCATGGAT
>NW_021847162.1:0-876 GCF_003651465.1 Formica exsecta
TCATGTTTAGTATAAAAAATGATATATCTTTGATATGATAATCTTTTTAGCATAATAAGAAATCTTCGAATACAATTATAAATGATAACGTATAAATAGTTACGAACTAAAATCTTAAATACGAGTTTTTATAATCTTACGATTAATTCTTTAAACTTATGCGGATGTCCTCTTTTAAAAATAACAACATACCTTTAAAAAGCAAACATAGTCATCATTCAATGAAAGAATAAGTACTTGATGAAAGTAATGAATAAATGGTTAATAGTTACTTGAATAAATAAATTTAAGAGATATATACATTAATTTTTTTGTATATATTAAGTTTGATATAATCTAAAATTGATAACATTGAGATCTTTTTTTAAATTTAATGTCATAAAATTTATTTATTATAAATTATTATTTTTGTATGTAGCACGTTGTAGAAATTGTAGCCATTAAACGTTTAATGTTACGCGAAACGAACGATTCTATATAATGTAATATCGCAATACTTTCGTCATACTAAATCTAAATTACATTTAAGGGACATCCTGAGAATGCTACTTCGCGGTGGGACCGCTTTCTAATCAAGCTTTATGAGTCTCTTCCTCTTCGTTCTCCTGCATCTCATTTTATCTTTATTCACGGAATGTATCCACTTAATAGATGTTATTTGTTGAAGTTTCTTTGTAATTACACTCAAGTTTTTCATTCTAAAATCCCTTGTTTTTATATATCATTACTGAAGAAATATTCTAAGGAAATAACACATATTTGCAATATTATTTTTATAGAAATAAGGGAGTTTTTTTTTCACATGTGGAATATCTTTTCAAAATTTTTTAACACTGAATTGTAAGAATATTTTTCCGACTAACTCAATAATAATTT
>NW_021847163.1:0-877 GCF_003651465.1 Formica exsecta
GTATTAAAATATATATATTAAATTTAATTACATTTTTGCTAAATTATAAATCTTAAACTTAATTACATTTTAAATTAAATCTTAAATTTAATTACATTTTTACTAAACTATAAAAATCGATGGTAACATATATATTATTGAACTACATGACAGTTAATTAAATATGCAACTTTCATTAAGTTTAAAATGAATTAAAAATAAATCAGAACAACTAGTATCAAAGTAAATAGTATTGGCAAGTCTTGAGATAGAAAAGAAATTTAAATCGGTATAGCAAAGTCACGCTAGAGAAACGAAGCTACTAGAAATGGAAAGATTCCATCAGAAGTCTACATGTAAATACTTCGTGCATTCTTGGGACCGTGAAAATAAGCAGTAATATCAAAGTTGCATACCATTTTATAAGTTCATTAGCAACTCAAATCGTTTTAGCGCGTTATTATGAGCGCGCAAGAGTATGAAGAGCCGCGTTAATTTAATACACACAGCACTTTGCTGAGTAATGAAACTGTCACACTAATTAACTGAGTCTAAGTGTATTAATGAAGGTACTTCTCGTACTTCGAGAGTTGAGTTATATGCATGTTATTCATATCTCCCGTATGGCATTCCCTCGCGATGTTCCTCGTTTTCGATTCCGTAAGATTTTCCTTCCGAGCCATTTCGTCGCCATCGATTTTCCACCGGCGCGCGAGAAAAAAATATACGACATTTATACAATTTCCCTGCTCGAAATTCCGCCCATCTCGTCGTATCCTCTATCCTCTTATTGCAAAAGTGCATCGGAATCGTATAATTTTCGAATACTGCCGTCAAAATGATCACCACGGACGATTACCAAGCGTCGCGTACAAAACTACGAATTGTGCTCTTCTAA
>NW_021847164.1:0-877 GCF_003651465.1 Formica exsecta
ACAAATTTCACCGATAATAGTTTACATTTTTTTCAGAAACGAGAAAAATTTATAATTTATATTATTGCCATCAAATTTTAGTAACATTTTCTGCTGCATCAGCAGGCTAACAACTTGAAAGGTGGCTAACGAGCCGCCCATTACCAGCAAAAATCATCTCTACTGTAAACACCATATATTAAATTACCGACATTACATACGCCGCGGTACAACTGACAGGGTACTGAATGGGCTAACAAATCGGGTGTCAGGCATCAGCTCTCTCCACTTCTCTCAAGTAGCAGACGTCGCTCACGTATCGTCGGGAATACGTCCGAGTTCGGTATCATCGGCATTGGGTTCCACTTGACTCGTTAGCTGGTTAACCTTCATGAGGCACGTATCCAAATGCGAGGCGAGGCAAGGAGCGGTGTACATGTCGTTGTAGTGCGACATGATTCATCGCGAGGAACTCGAAATAGTAGAGGACTATGCGGAACCGGTAGCATTCGCGGTGGTCGTCGGAGGAATCTCGTCGCTTTCATACAGCGACGGGAGATCCTCATTGTTGGAAAACGCGAAGAAACCCGTTGCCGACGACAGAGTCGCCGATGTTTGCTCGTCGTTGTAAAAATCGCGACGCGACCGTTACCGGCCGCTGCCGGCGGATGCGATGCGATGCGATGCGATGCGATACCGTCACGATGGACCGTTCGAAGCTACGTCGCTGGGTGCTGAGCGAAAGCCAAGGGGCGAGGGGAGAAAGAGAGGTAAAGAACACGATACGAATCATCTCGTATCTGAGTTACGGCCGACCTGGTGCGACCTCGGATTATGAGGGTTATTGCCTATATGCGCGCGAGTATACTAATTAGCGTGCAGATATATATATATATAT
>NW_021847165.1:0-877 GCF_003651465.1 Formica exsecta
TAAGGCAATTTATCGTTTCACAAGAAAATTTAGACACAGTTATTGAATTTCACTGATTCTTCACTAAAAAGTTATCGGATATATTTTAGAATGACATACCCGGGCTGGTTAACAAGATATATATTTATAAGCTTTTTTTTCAGCGCGTAAAAGTGAAATATAGAAGATAATTATGAAATATGAAAGACTTATTTTTCAAGTCATTTAAAACTTTAACATAAAAAACGTAGAACATTAATCATTAATTATGGAAGGCGCAAATTTTGGCTTTTTAATTGAATTTTAATAGGTTTACGAATTTTCTCTCTGACGTGAACGAGATCGAGAATTAATTAAAGCTCGACGCATTTGTCGGATTATCTTTAGAATGGAATTAGACAAAATTATCGGAGCAAGTGCCGCCTTTAAATTCTTTTAAACTGATCTCAATAATTTGCATGCAAGCAGAAAGGTACACTTTAAGAGCGGCTTTAGTGCGGAGGTCGAAGTGCATAGGGGTTGATGGGGGCGAATTGCTCTCATAATAAGTTCGTTGAAAGTCATTGAGGGAACGCAGACAATACCCTCGTTTTTCGCACGAACTTCTTTAGGGAACGGGGACGATGGAGTCGAGCTTTTTGAAAGCATATACGCGTGGATCTTCCGTTCTCCTTAATTTTGATTCATCGCACCTTTTAATTATGCGGTGATATTTGTCATGACTGTATTATTGTGTTTGTATATTGTACGTTATTTATTTATTTGAATAATGGATGACGCGGTGTGTTAAACGCGGAGCAGTTAGAACTTTAGGAATAGTGGAAACTATTAATACAGTAAGCACATGAATATGTAAGATGGCGAATCCTTTGCGATGCAAATTGTTCCCGTGGGTTCA
>NW_021847166.1:0-878 GCF_003651465.1 Formica exsecta
CGGGACACACTCGGTGAACGCGCACGCGAGCTCCCGTTTTTATTATCCGCGTTTTTTGGAATTTTTCCAGTGGTGCCCGGCATTGTTTCACGGTTTGTCATTGTTATACGCCTACATCCTGCCAAGCGAGAGAGGGCTCTATAGCCCGAGCTCTATGCCCTTCTCCCCCTTGTCCTCAACCACCCCCTGCCACCCTTTTAACTCCCTTTCTCACTCCCCCTCTCCCCCGCCTCGTATCGCACAGTTGTCGCCAGCTACGTGTATACATGCAGGTATAGGGTGTATCGAAAGTGGCTCGCTTCTTCTTAAACATCGGTCGGATGTTACGAAATAGAGGAAAGTAGAATATTTCGCTGTTTTCTCTTATCTTCAGTGTCGTTTACATGACTCATTTCTCTTTTGCTTTGATTTATTGAATAATCGTTACATATAAATTGACATGTGGATTCGCCATTATCTCAATTTTCTTGATTTTTTATTTTTCTTGTCAATAATTGTATATATTTCGGTTATTAAATCTTTTGAGAACTAAGATTCTGTTAGAATTTAATTTTATTGGGTAATGTGAGCAAGAGACTTGTCTAAAATTTTATTAATAAATATTCTTAAGAATATTAATTTTTACTCTCACTCTTAACTACACAATCGTCATCAAATTTTTCTTAATATAAAAATCGACTTTAAAATCATTTCTTCTGATTCAAAACCGACTTTTGATACGCTCTGTATACAGTCCCTTTTAATTTCGTCGCGCGATGATGATGGTGACGAGGTACAGGCTGTTAGGAAATTTTGATGATGACTGTCGAATGACTCCGGGCGTTATCGATATTCCGCGTTATCATTGCAACTGTCTTCACCTCCGTTCGATTGCTACG
>NW_021847167.1:0-878 GCF_003651465.1 Formica exsecta
CTCTCTCTCTCTCTCTCTTTCATTCACATTTATTACTTCTTCATTATTTAATACATATGTATTATTTGCAATAATAATTAAAAGAAAGAATTAAAAATAAAAATGAAAAAACTACGTGAAGATGAAATCATTTATTATCAATCTTATCAAGTATTTCGATAATATGAATGAAAGTATTTTAAGCCCTCGTGTAAAATATCGCAAATTTCTTGCACGCTCTTTCTTACCGTCAACCGTCTGAACGATCACTTTATGTACCGTCGTTATTCGAGCACCCTGTATATGATATCGTGAGTCAAGCCATTCGAGCGAATGGTGCACAACGACCCAGCGAAATGGCCGAGCTTATAGAAAATTCGACGAGAGGAAGCGATCCACGAGAAAGGGATTCAACGCCCCAGAATCTCCAGAGTATGCCGGCAAAGGCACCAAGGGATAGCGAAGGATGGAAAGGTTTGCCAGGATATCCCAGAAAGCGGGCGCGTCTGGCTGGACGATTGCCAAACGGCGTAACATTGAGCGCGCTCATTATGAAAGTTGATGCCGGGCGCGAATGTTGTTTTGCAATTCCCCGAGTCCCCGGCACCTTTTTTTTTGCGCACGTTTGTCGAAAGTTTCGAATTTCCGGATCTCTGCGAAACGCTGCCGGAGATTGCTAAGCTGGGATGAGCGGCGCGAGAGTTTTTGTCGACCCGCCACGGGCTACCTCAGAAAGAGGTTGGATAATTCTCGTTACGCCGGTTCACGGATTAATTTCTTATCGTCCGCCGGAGAGATCAGTGCAATATCAATTTTATTGCGCGAAATGACCATGAAAAAGCTGTGCCGAAATACGCATAAGTTATGCATCAAGATGCAAAAACGCTCGATGTGAATAA
>NW_021847168.1:0-879 GCF_003651465.1 Formica exsecta
CTTAAGTATCACAGTAGAGGTGGTAACCCTGGTAAAATTTCAATCATGCCAACAAAACCTTTATCTACCCAGTATGATTTGTCACTTGCTTATTCTCCTGGCGTTGCAGCTCCATGCCTTGAAATAGCTAAAAATCCTGAGGTTGTTTATGATTATACGGCAAAAGGCAATTTTGTAGCTGTTATTTCAAATGGCACTGCAGTGCTTGGGCTTGGTAATATCGGTCCTCTTGCTGCAAAACCTGTCATGGAAGGCAAAGCTGTTTTATTTAAGCGTTTTGCTGATATTGATGCAGTTGATATAGAAGTTGGTACAGAAAATATAGAAGATTTTATCAATGCAGTAAGGTACCTTGGGCCAAGTTGGGGAGGGATAAATTTAGAGGATATAAGATCTCCCGATTGTTTTATAATAGAGAAACGTCTGAATGAACTGATGGATATTCCAGTGTTCCATGATGACCAGCATGGAACTGCAGTGGTTGTTGCAGCTGGTATAGAAAATGCTCTTGATATTGTCGGAAAGAAATTAGAGGACGTTAAGATCATTATGAATGGTGCTGGAGCAGCCGGTATTGCATGTTTAGAAATACTAAAGTCCATGGGCGCTAAAAATATAGTGCTGTGTGATAAGCAAGGAGTAATATACAAAGGTAGAAACGAGGACATGAATGAGTGGAAGGAAAAATATGCAATTGATACTTCCGAACGTTCTCTACTTGATACAATAAAAGGCGCTGATGTATTCATCGGATTATCTGCAAAAGATGTGTTAAATGAAGAGATGTTAAAGAGTATGGGCAAAGACCCGATTATTTTCGCTCTCGCCAACCCCGATCCAGAAGTAAGGCCTGAGTTTGCAAAATCTGTGAGGCCAGAT
>NW_021847169.1:0-879 GCF_003651465.1 Formica exsecta
GATGGAAGCGAGAAAAAAGAGCAATCGCGAGATGCACATTCGATTGGATGCATCGAAGTGCGATGTGAGGGGTCGATGCATACATTTATAAAAGGGCTTCTGTTTAGATTTTCTGTTCCAGTAACAAGCGATCTTTATATCGTTAACAAGACGAGAGAAATAATAGCATGCACCATTATAAAATTGTTATAAAATATATCCTAGAGTTTATCATAAAACGATAACAAGTATCGAATGGTTAAAAAATAACAAAATTGAATAAGTTTTATAATGAGAACGCAAAATACGCGCGGAAAATAATCGATCAATTAATTACTAACATAATTCCTTATATCGAAGAGAATACAGTTAGCTCCAAAGTGATTAAATAATTCGTAGATAAAGAAGATTCATAGAGTTCTCTCTATACATTATTCTATCATATATTCTCTCCACTGAGTAAATATATGAAAAATATGTGCGTTAAATGTACCGCGAAATAGAAGGAGACGTCAAAAGGAAAGAATCTGGGAGGAACGAGAATGTATATGCAAGGTGCCGATTGACCCCGCGAGCGGATATACGCCGCGTAGCACAATACGTTAATACTGGAACGGGTGGAAGTAACGTATACCTACATTGTTTACCGTCGCCTTGGCATGTCGCCGCGGGACATTTGCACGCTGCCGAACACACATGTGCCACCCATTCGCGCAATTGTTACGTCGGACGTTGCACGTGTACTCATGCCTACGCGACGCAGACTATCCCGAAAACGCATCGTGCAAAACGCACGTGCTTTAACGAAACTGTCGCCGATGTCGCCGCCGTTTAACGGTCGCACGGCAGAGCCGCTTAATTAGTTGTTGTGTCATGTAAATTGCGGTAATGAAGGAAGAT
>NW_021847170.1:0-879 GCF_003651465.1 Formica exsecta
AAAGATATTCGTTTACCTTTTTGCAAAAAAAGCAATAACATGTAAGATACATATGTTAATTCATAAACATGCACTATCGTGTTATTCATTATCGCTCGCAGAAATTTTTTTTTTGCTAGAGATTAAAACCAATTATTCCCGTAAACATCAATTAAAGTTAACTGAAATTTAACTGATTTTCTCTCTCTCTCTCTTTCTCCCTCCGCTTCTCTCTCTCTCTCTTCCTCTCTTTCTCTCTTTTTTAGATGCACAAAGAGGCTCAGCATGAGAAAGTAATTTAATAGTATCTTAAAACGAGAGAACGCACAACGATATTCTCGCCCGAACCGTAGCCGCAGTGAAAGAGTTATTCTACGGATAATTGCGATCCCAGGCCGGGACCATAAACAATCAAGACGGGGAATAAATTGCGTTATGTATCAAGGACTCAACACAGTGGCACGAATTTCATTCACGTCGTCATAATAGGGCGCAATTCGCGAAGAACCTCTGGAGTCTAGCGTCAGCTAGTTTTAACCTCGCCACGCATCAATTTCCATCCTCTCGAAAGAAAGCCATCGTTTCGGCCGACGATTCTGCACGAGGTCGTCCAAGACGCGCGATTAACCCGCTAAATTATCATTGCACCGTCCATTGTCCCGGCCGGTCACGGTGATTTCACTTCTGCACAGGAGCCTGCCGCGGCTCCTTTCGCTCGCTTCCGCCGCCGTTCTCCATCCTCTCGCGCGCGCGCGATCTCCTTACTCATTAAAAACACTTTACTCCCCCACGGTTCCCACGTGCCTAATCACGTGATATAATCTGGCATTATAATTAAGCTGCGCCCGGGAAATTGGCGACATTGATAACCGACAATAAATTTAGCACTCGAAAAAAAAA
>NW_021847171.1:0-879 GCF_003651465.1 Formica exsecta
GAATTTATTTTATTAAAAAAGATACCTCTTTTTATATCATATACATAAAACTGCATTTAATTTTCTGGATGCACACAACTCCCATTAATGTGATTTATTACTATTCTTTATCATTCTAAATCAGGAGATCCTAGGTTTCTCTTTGACACATTTATTTATACCTGCACGTTACTTTATGAAATTGGCAAATTTAATCTAAATTCCCGTGACAATGCATCGGCACCGACGTGAGGTAAATCAATAATAGCTGTCATAGAAATAGAATCGACAACGGGGAAGGTTTAAATAAATATCTCGCTGAAAACCGGATGTTGCGTTTGTTTCCGGAAAAATTACGCGAGGAAACGAGCCGAGAAAAGGCCGCGATATAACGCGCGTGCGATTAATCATTGCGCGAAATGAAAAAAAAAATCAACCGCCGCTGTTCCTCTTTGCGCGAATTTTTTTTATTGTCATCGCGATAAAAAAAAAAGCGCGGATGCGCTATAAATGACGAAACGACCGGCTGCCGACATAATTTAAACGTTGGCGGAAATTTTCGACCTCTCCCACTTTATTTCCTACGCACGCACATCATTCTCTAAACGTAGAGCCGGGAGTATTTCCTGAGCGGTAGGTCGTGTTTTATTATGATGCAATGAAACTTCCGACGCGTGGCCTCCTTTGTAAATTTATTTTCGCGTTTCCTCTATCGCGGAAAACACCGCCAACGGACGTCGTCTCGTTCTGATGCTTTAAATGCTAGTGTTAAATCTTTTAAAATCGTGCATCTCGATGTTACATCCGCAAACTTCCTTTGAAAAACTGAAATGATTCAAAGACAATTTCTTTGAGATGGAAACTCTGAATTCACTAACAAAATCATCCGTTACTTTTGTT
>NW_021847172.1:0-880 GCF_003651465.1 Formica exsecta
TTAGTCCTCTCCAGTTTTCTTCAAAATTTAAGGGACATGTGTTTTTCGAAAGAGTACGTGATGAATCTGGTATTTTAAGACTACTTTCTGTAATCTCATATGAATTGTTAGAAACAGAACTGTCTATATTAAAGCTATTTATTTAAGCTATTTATTTATTATTTAAAGCTATTATCTGAAATCGGTGTTGAAGCGAAAACCGAATTATCCAAATCGGAAAACTGCCCAGAGGTACTAACAGTTAAATTTTTATTTGGAGATATTTTGATATCTTGCTCTGTGGAAGAAATATTTACAGCAAAATCCAAGCGCAATCTGCCATCAAGATCCAGATGGCAAATAACAAATTTATCTACTCGCATTGGAATCCTTTAAAAAGTCTAGCTTTATATTCTGCAAACAGTGATTCTACTGAGAAGGATGTTGCCACTTCTTTGCCAGCTTGAAAATACGCATTATTCCTGTCCATAATAGCAGATTTTGCATTAAATTCTTTATTTTTTTTGCAGCAGTTGGATTATAAAAAACATTAACCACATTTCCATTTTGTGATTGTAATGCAATATCATTAGCTTTGATTAGATAATGGAATTCCATCGGAATCAAAATCCTCAAATAAATTTTCCTGTTTTGTATCTAATTCTTCAATTTCTATGCCTTTGATGCATTTATTTGCAGACTGCAAGCAAATTTCAGCTGGAGCAGCATTTTCATCAGAATAACCAACGTCTTCGCTTAAAGCAACAACGAGTAAGGACGTTAGAAGTGAACATAGTTCTTCTAAAGATAGCATCTTATATGCTTGAGATATGCATCTAAGATAGAACTGGCGTATTTTACTAGGCAAACGTCGTAAACATTCCCAGTTACTTACAATTTT
>NW_021847173.1:0-880 GCF_003651465.1 Formica exsecta
TTTTTTTTCCCTCGACATCCCTTGGTGAAGAGTAACGACTGTCTTCTGGTTGAATCGCGATTATGATGAATGGATTTTTTAAAACACGCCACTACTTAATAGTTAGATAAATATTTTTTGCAATAGCTTCCTTAACACTTTCTTTTTGGTAGATCTAATAATTTAATTATGTTAGCAATATTGATTCATATGATACTGAACAATATTTTATTACTATTATTTAAATAATTTTAAACAACTCAATTTTATTAAATTTTTAAATTATTTACATTATTGTGCGTGCATGCGTGTATATGTGACACAATTATAATAGCTTGTAAAATCTTTTATACATGTAAGTACATACACATACACGCACAGAAAAGATAATGTTTAATTATGAATAGAATATTCCTTCCAAAACGCGTAACGATAATGTAATATAGAGCGACACTTCATCGGCGAAATTTGTTACTCGAATTTTTCATCGCCAAAATCCGGTAAAAGCTTATTGAGAATTTAATGGCGCCTCGGAAAAACGGCAAAGACTCCGGCGAGCAGCCACCCTTTACTTTAGTCGTAGAGAAAGATATGCTTTCATATTTCTCTTCTTTTTTACGGTCTCATGTCGCGCAAGTCGCTAGTAGCAATATTATGTAGACGCGGAATTGTCGATGAGGACAGGAGCAAGGGTGAAATCATTACTAGCGCGCGCACACACTTCTCATATATGTATAAGTGTAGGTAGAGGTAATTTTGCGAAGAGTAGAAAGACTTGAGAATATTGGAAAAGTTAGGAGAAAGGTAAGGAAGAGGAAGGGGGAGGAGCACAACCCCTTTTTTCCTTCCGACAACAGAATGCATACGGAATGGAGCGCGTCAAAAGAAGTTCCCTGTCGCA
>NW_021847174.1:0-881 GCF_003651465.1 Formica exsecta
AAAAAAAAAAAGAAAAAAAAAATGTGTCCCTTGGTCAATTATTAATATTCTCAACACAGACAGGCCAGCATTATCACGATCACGTTTCTATTTTTCCGGAACATGTCGCTTTTTCAATTCTTCGCTTGCCCTCCATTCATGTTTCAATTGTAATGTTATCTTTACTATATTATTTCACTGTAATCTATTTTATATTTTATGCGTATTTCACTTATCTCAGCTTTTTGTCTTCCTTGTGTGTAGAAAATAATTGTTATATCAGCTTTGATCTTAAAAATCTTGAAAAACAAACTATTTAAAAAATTAATGAACAAAATGTTTTTTTTTGCAGAAATCGTGAATTTTAATTTATTATTTCTAAGTTTGATTCAGATTTAATCGGGTATAGCGCAATTATATCGATTCGTAGTTAATTCGTAGTTAATGTATCCGTTCTGCTGCTCACAATTTATGAGTCAGTGATCAAAGTAGATGCTCAATAGCGCGCAAATAAATGGTAAATGATCAAAGGGGGAAAAGTATTATCGCCATCAGAATTCGTTCTGAGGAATTCTTACGAATCTCGCCATTTGTCCCGCCGCGATATCGCCGCGATCGATTTCGCTCGAGTTTATTTTCCCGATGGTGCCGATCGACTGCGTCTGTGGCATTTCATATATCCGTGGCAAAGCAACCCGGGTTAACATCGGCTTTCGAGCACTTACGTTCGCAAGCTACCGCTATCTTCGCGGCGAAAAGTGTTCTCGTGCGATATCTTGGCATGACCACGGTAGGCGATGGTGTAGGAGGGGATCGGTGAGAAACATCCGAAATCAGTGTGTTCCTCGGGGACACATCGTAAATCGTGCGTTCCGTTGTTGGCGTCCTTCCACATGCTACTG
>NW_021847175.1:0-881 GCF_003651465.1 Formica exsecta
TCTCTCTCTCTCTTTGTGCAATTAATACTATTACATTATGCTGATTCTTGTCGCGCGATTTGCCCCGCAAGCATTTCTGTAATCCACAGCTCGCAAAGTGCTCTATATATACACATACATATACATACATATGTATGACAAACGCTGATAATGAGAGAAATATTTCATTATTTCTATTGAAATATTATTACATTAATATCCCACACACAATCTCTGCGATAATATAAAAACTTGCTTCAATGATATTCGATAATAGAAATATAAGAGAAATTCAATACGACGCAATGAAACATTACAAAATAATAAAAAATTTTCGTTAAACAAAATTTTAATTTATACTCTAGTTTTGTAAAGAGTTAATGAAAAAAATACGAAAAAAGAATGAAATTTTTGTGATCCTTGTATCAATTTAAAAAAAAAATGTATTTTATAAAATTTTATTTACAACATTTTATATATATTATTGTGTTATGTATAAACGATAATATAATTTTGGAGTAATTTCATTCTGCTAGGTTTCTGATATTATAGTTTTAACAATTAGCTAAATACATTATCAAGAGAATTAAGTCGAGCGATATGTCTTTAGCTTCGAACGAGGAGCTTCTCTACAAACAATACAGAATAATTTAATGTCGCCAAGAAAACATCACGTTTAGGAATGTAACTCGTGAACTTAACTTACACAATAGATGTCACCCCATTTATCATTTAGGGTCTCTGCAAGATAACTTCACAAGCCATATGTTCGCCGCGCACAATTTTCTCGACAATGCCAACGGCATACAATCTGCTTTCTTTCATGCTTCATAAAAAATCCTTTTTCGGAGGAATTTTGCATTTCTCTATTTCGTAGAGCGATATAATATGACGAGTTCTCC
>NW_021847176.1:0-881 GCF_003651465.1 Formica exsecta
AGAGAGAGAGAGAGAGAGAGGGAGAGGGAGAGAGAGAGAGATACAGGCAAACGAATTAATCAAAATACTCCTGATTCTATTTCGACGAGAAATTCGTGAAATTATATAATCGCGAATAGACAGTAATTACTCCTAGAATCTCGAAGCATTTGATGTCAAAAATTCAATGTGTTAGCGTAATTAATTCTATTTTCTCTACAAACCGTTAGACATTTATTCGGCAGACTATGGTAAATTCGATTTGCAAGCGCTTCCACCGGAAACTATCTTGATGCAAAGTGCTTACAGTCGATTAACGACACAACCAGACATTTCTCATTCCGCTTTAACCCTGCAGGAAACTCCTGAATATTAATGTACTAATGTCGAAAGCAACGCGATCCGGCTTGTCAATACTTCTACATTCCTAATGCATCGCTTCAACGGCATATTGTACTTCAACTGCAGAATACAGCAATCACCATACATCGATAACATGTCAATTTTCTGTGCACAGAGATTCTCTATTTTCCATCGTAAAACAAGTGCTGCTCTCATGTCAAAGCGGCGCCCAAATGGCTGCTCAGACACGCGTACGGTAAACCACTCCCGCTCATGAATACTAACGTAACACGGGATTTCGGCGATGGTATCTCTGGGGTTTCCGGTACAACGCTACAGGGCTCTCACGTGTGATAGGACAGACCCTGATGGGAGTATATATTGACAAGGTATTAACATTGCATAATTGCGAAATATACATTTGAGATATATTTCGATAACGAAAGCGATAACGAAATACTAACTCTTGTTTTAGGATTATCTTTGTACAAATAATAAGTATGTATGATTATGTGTGTGTGTGTGTGGAAAGAGAATATTTGACTTTTGTATCCTGAAGT
>NW_021847177.1:0-881 GCF_003651465.1 Formica exsecta
CCCGCGTGATCTGCCATTCATATGCTAAAACGACATTCGGGATCGGTATGCTCAGACGATGACGAATCCGGGCGTGTCCGCGGATCCGATCGAGGACGTGACCGCGACCGATCCGTCGATCATGGCTCTATTTTCCAATGCGTGCTGCTGATCGGCGCACTTGTCAGGAACAATGAGCCGCCTTCATAAGAAGCTAAATTCCTGAAGTGGAGACACGCTGGCACTCTCGGGACCACTTCTGAGCGATTCGGGCGACACGACGTCGCCGGCGTTAGCAGACGCATCGGTTATCAACGTGAATGCACTGTAGCCGACACCGGTAGTTGCAGTTGCCAAGCTCGATTATTATTGAAGTATCGAAATTTTATTTCTCGTTTAATCTCAAGTGGAGCTTACGGTCAAAGAATTTTAATATCCGATCATATTTAACACTGAAAATTTTGTAAACGTTTTTTTCTACTCTCTTCAATATTAACATAATAATATAATCTCTGATTAAAATTTCTTTTCATTAAACTCAACTCAAAATTTTAATGGAAAGATTCTGTGCACATTTTCCTGGATTTGTCGAAAGTCTTTAATTTTTTATTAATTTTAATTGTAAGAATTGTCATTTGCTTTACTTTCAACATCATAGCATTTCTTACAGCACATTCACAAAACAAGCGTGATCATTTCCGTGTTATGGAGCGAAATCAATCGACTCATGCGAGAATCATCGTAAATCGACCCCGATTGATGACCGACGTGGCCAAACATCGTAGAATACGTTTGCTGTCAGTCGACCGGTCGCGCATAAAAATGTCAGCCGCGAGAGCAATATAACAATCAGGGCTCGCGAACAAATCTTATCCCGCGCATTCCATGACCAAAGAGAGAAA
>NW_021847178.1:0-881 GCF_003651465.1 Formica exsecta
CTTTTTTTTTTTTTTTTTTTTTGATATTCTAAATTTTTTTAAATATTTTAAATATTCTAATTCGATCTTCGTAAAGTTATAACATTTGACTTTGACCACTTGTTTTCGAAGATATCGATCGTTATTTTTGGAATAAACTGCAATCAGTTCGCGTGATGTGTCATAAAATGTTTCCGATATAGTGTAGTGAAGAAAATAAGATCGCTAATATCGTATCTCTCTTGTTATGTCAAGTGATCTGAGAGATACATTGACAGTAATTTTTCTTATTGTACATCCAATTCTTTTCTCTGACATCTCGCTCGTTTATCATGTTTTGCATTAGCAAATTATTACATGAATTACAATTATTACTTGACACTTGATATTCTATGTACCTTCGATAATATGTATTACGGAAAATGCCTAATGTGGTCTCGATATACCATGTATCGATTAATATTAATATGAAATTTTTAAATACTACCAATTAAACAATTTGAAGCTTTTAACAGGTATTAAAAATCCGAATGGGGTATTAATAAGCTTTTTAATGGTAAAATATAAATGTGTCGAGTCCGATATCCCGCTTTTCATTGCATTTCGATTTATAACTTCTCCCTCTGCGTTAACGAAATTTCAATGAGTATCTATTTTCGAACTGAATCGCGGCAAAAACGACAAAGGCGGTAGTTTTGCAGCAATGAAAGTCCGACCTGTTTCGCTCTGTTTCTTGTCATTCATTCCGTTTTCCATTACGTTACTCTATCCTTTGCAATCCGTAAAGCCAAATATTTGCAAAATACAATGTCCAGTGTGGGAAAAGCCAGTACTTCGAGAACGTATTGCCTCACTATTGAATAGTCGACTTTTCCTCAACAAAATTTTAGCTAAATGTTATC
>NW_021847179.1:0-881 GCF_003651465.1 Formica exsecta
ACATTATACTGTAAAATACATATTAATTATAATTTTCATTATGTTATAAATGAGCGCGATGTATTGTCTCGCGAACCGCTTCTCGACAGAATGCGCTTTGTAAATTTTTCAATTCGTGAACAAAAATTTCAATAAAATTCTACTAAATAAATATTCTCGGTCGACCGGAGCATGTTGATGTCGCACCACGCC
This sequence comes from Formica exsecta, assembly GCF_003651465.1. Taxonomy (NCBI): domain Eukaryota; kingdom Metazoa; phylum Arthropoda; class Insecta; order Hymenoptera; family Formicidae; genus Formica; species Formica exsecta. Next base: position 193 of record NW_021847179.1, read on the forward strand.
TGATTGAGACAAATTGATAATTGGGTTTAACGCGACTAATTGCATCGGAAACAAATAAATATCATAACATTACAAAATTTAGTCAGTTCTCACGTACACGCGTTATCCTATTTATCTCCGCGTACTATATCCCGGTACAATACGTTTAAATTTCAATCACCGCGAAAACGTCACCGCGGTTTTTTAAATATCCATCCGTGAAAGCTTTTTTTTATTTAATATTGATCATCCATTTGTCAAAAAATGGCTGTCATATATATTTTTTATATAAGATGGATGAATAATTTTCTGATATAATGTGTGTCTGTAATAATGATATCGTTGAAGACACGTAATATATTTGATGAAATAAAAATCAGACTACATATTTTATGATTAAATGGAATAGATGTTATTTGCAAAATTGCATGAGTTTTCTGTTTCGTTTACCTTGTAAAATTTTATTCAAAATCCCATTGGTGCGTCGAGTTCCTCGTTTTGATATCGCCGTTGTGAGAGAGATGATGCTTATTTGATGGTAACAATTTGGAACATGAATCAGTATGTGGAGACCATAGTTCACATATCAGCAAACTAAATTATTAAATTTTCTTCTCATAGTGAATAAAACTATATAACTCATAAGGATTTTTATCGTAATCCGTATCACATTATTAACATCAAATTAATGATGATAACAAATGTAAAAA
>NW_021847180.1:0-881 GCF_003651465.1 Formica exsecta
TTTTTTTTTTTGTTTTGTTCTGTTAAGACCGTTTTTTTCCAGAGAGAATCTTTAAATAAAAGTTAAAAGCTTTTTGTTCTCGCAGCTCCAGATATTTGGCTTCAATTCGCAGCTGTACAACAACTTCTCGGACGCCCTGCACAAAGCGCAGGGGATCGTGGCGGTATCGCTACTTTTGCAGGTACATGCCTAATCTCTCCTGTCAACGCTTATCGCGCGTCGAATAAAGATCGGAATAAGCGATACGTCATAGACTCTCTCGGCCCTTTTCTAGGTAGGCGACCTCTCGAACCCGGAGCTGAGAACGTTCACGCAGCAGCTGGATAAAATCAAATATGGAGGTGAGAAATCCAATAATGTAACGAGAACTTTATCTATTTCGGGAGACAATACGATATGAAAGAATCACAATGAATTCAACGAAAACGATACTCTGTGATTTTAGCTGAGAAATTTTAGATATTTCAATTTAAGAATTCTCAAAGAATTTTCATATCAATCAAAATTAATATAATATATAATCAGGCGGGATAATACTATTAAAAACTATATCTCTTTCTTTCATATATATTTCGGTTATATTTGCATATTATTATTAATATTACTATTATTATTATTATTATTATTATTATTATTTTATTGCTATACCATTTTTACATCAAATAGTGATATCATAATTTAATGCAAATAATATTTTATCGAGATATATATTAAGAGATAATCTTTTCTCGCAAATGGTCAATTATAATATAACATATACGTTTCTTTCTATTTTGCTTCTTCATGTTTTTTATGCCAATGTGTTCAGAATGTTCTAAATAAAATGTCCGTATGTGTGTATGTGTGTATGTATGTACGGATTGATCGAAAATGTCTGTGCA
>NW_021847181.1:0-882 GCF_003651465.1 Formica exsecta
TTTCACATTTATATGATCACCCGATGATAGAAATACCGTCAGATTTTCGCAAAATATTATATGAAAAACGGCGATATCTCTTGCAATATTGTTTGGAGCATAAAAATTAACTTCGAGATATAATGACTGACCAATTAATTAATAATTACATTTCCTCGAGAAATGGTACGAGCCTAAAAAAGCATTGTCACGCGGATCAAGAGATAGGTGCCGAGAGGTTCGTACATGAAATCCAATATCCAATCTGCGTTTCTCCTAACGACGAGCTAGAACGAGCTGCGCGAGGATGGCGCGTAAAACAGCGCACGACTGGCCGAGCGCCAACTTGGAAATAAAAATCGCCAATTCCGTTCGTTAACGCTATCGACATTTTTATGTCCCGCTGCGTCTCGCGTTGGCCCGGCTCGACAGAGGCGAAAAATCGGAACAGGACTTTTCGACGGATGCATTCGTCGGTCGCAAATGACAAAAAAATTGTCGAACTAACCGACGCGCCATTCGAGCTTTCATGCAGGTTTATTTGTTTCGTATGTGCAAAGTTCGCGGCCAAATCCGGCGATTACGCGAGAAAAGAATTTTGTTATCCTGTAAAATTTTGATACCCCGCATACATATGTCAATAGTGTCGAGAGCGGGAAGATTACACGATCCACAAATGGCACGCTATGATATATGTACAAAAAATACTTTTGCAATCGTAAAAAATCACTCTGTAAAGTATAAAATATAACGGATTGCATTTATGCTCGGATTACAATACGTAAATCAAAATTATAGCATCGTTATATTACAAATATTACATATTTTTATCTATTAATTTTATACTCGGAGATAGCAAGTTAATTACACTCAAAAAAATGTCTTGCTGATATAGGTAGATTT
>NW_021847182.1:0-882 GCF_003651465.1 Formica exsecta
TTGCAAGAGATAATAATGTTCCATATGAAAATTTAATTTTTATGTCGAACATTATTAATTCTTGTTATCGGTTTTTGTTTCCAAATGTTTATGTATTTTAGAAATAGAAATAATACTTTTCTCTTTTCTTAATAAATTGCATATTGTAAAATGTCAATGATTCCATTTTAGAAAAATTATTAAAACTGTGGTATATTATTTTAATTTTTGTGAAGTGTTTATCATATTAAATATCTATCGTTTTTGACTTTTTGGATGTCCCGTTTTTGACTTTTTCCTTAAAAAAATTGCCCAAATTACAAAAGTAATTTTTTTCTTAATGTTAAGAATATCTTACATGCATTATTTTAATATTGTATCAAATACTTCTTTTTTTTGTAATATTTTTCATTTAATACGTGTGGCAGACAATTTCGATAAAGCTTGGAAAAAGTTGCTGAAGGCGCGTTACATGTCTGACATCTCATCTGAAGAATCAGATGTAGAAAGAGTAAAGAGAAAAGAACGTGCCAAAAAATTGACAGATTCTGATTTCACATTATCTGATGGAGGAAGTGAGATTCCGTTGCCATCTAAATGGAACACATGTACCAGTTGTCCAAGAACAAATCTCGTGGTGAATACACAACTAGAGGAGGTATGACATGCAAATGTAACTGATTGTAATATATATGTTTCACTTAGAGAAGTTGCATATAACATTTTCTGAAACTGTTTTATTATTTCAATTAAGTTATAAAAGTTACTACAATTTTTTCAATCAAATCGGAGAAGTTAGTCTTATTGTTATAACAATATACAATCGTAAAATTATTGCATATAGAATAATGACAAATATAAAAATGTTTTAAATTTAAATTGGTTTTGCTAATATTTCTTAAT
>NW_021847183.1:0-882 GCF_003651465.1 Formica exsecta
ATGTATGATAAATCTTATAAACGATGAAAGATTATAATATTTCTCTCTTTAATAAATCGCAGGATTATTCCTTTTTCTGTCAGTGTTATTAAAAGATAAACCCGATATTAATTAGACAAAAAAGCGAACTGTTACGACGATCGTAGAGACCTGCATAGAAATAATCCGATGATAATAACTACACTGCGTTCTGTGGTAAATACGCAAAAACGCGTTTCTTGTAGCGATTAGACAGGCGGTTCATTTGAAACTGACTTCACCAGAGTCCCCAGACTATCCTCAAAGTCTTATTTAGCGATATCTTTGATTGTGCACAAGGATAGTGAATATGCATCGTTGCATTTCTCGACACTTCGTCCGCTTTGGTGCGCGCGCTACGCACGCGTGAACGCACCGCTGCGCGCTATCTAAACGCGCCAGTAATACACGTGCCTGCTTGAACAGCTGAGACACCCATAATTATTCCTCCCGATTCATGTCTCCCCGTTAACGACCCTCGCTTTGGGCAATGTCAAGTCTTAGACTTCACAGCGTCTTACCTTCGTCTGCAGGACTTGCCTTCTTGTGTGCGCACGTGCACTCGCCTTGTAAAATCTAGCTTTTGGAGAACGCGCGCAATTTCATTTGCAAACACGGCAAGCGTATCCTCATCTGCCTTTCGAATTTTTCGCGTCGACACATCGACGTTCGAAGGATGGAATATTAATTCGCGCGATGGAATATTAATTCGTTCCGATCGAGCGCGGACACGTTTACGCCTCGCAGCCACTCGAATCCTTTTTCATTTCACCGTGTTTTCCATCGAACTGTTGGATCTCGCGTCAGCTGGCCAGTAAATAAATTCGCAATTCCGTTGCCCCCGTGGAAAAGCGCAGAAAAAAA
>NW_021847184.1:0-882 GCF_003651465.1 Formica exsecta
TCTCTCTCTCTCTCTCTCTCTCTCTCTCTCTCTCCAGATAAAATAGTAGAATTTAATAAACGGGTCTCTTTTCTCGCAACTATTTTGTAATTTTATTAATTTTAATGTGTGCGTAGGATAAAGGATTAAATTAATTTTTTACGCGTGTGTAGGATAAAATATTTGTCAAGTGGATGTTAATCCCATTTCGTCCAAAGTTTAAATGTTTTTTCTTTAAATAAATATAATACAATGTCAAAATATCTTTATTTATAAGATTAGAAAAAAGGGAGAGAGAGAGAATATTAAATAGATGTTACGTTATTTTATGCGAGAAATGTGCACAATTCCACATATTAAGTTAAAAATAAAATTTAATAATGTCTTCTATTTTGTGCAAATAATCAATATTATATAAAATTTCGTAACTTTTTTTTTAAACACATAAAATGAGAGTACATTTGTATTTCATTCTTATCTTCCAATTAAAAATCGAAATATAATATTCCTCTTATTTTATCGAAAGAACAACAGGTGCCTTATTTCGTGCGCAACCATTCGCGTACTCTGCATCGAGCCGAGGCGTGAAAAAGAGAAACAAATATTCAGAATCGAGCGTTGTGAATAAATCAGAACACCCCCAAGCTCCTTAAGACTCTCAAGTTCATAGCGTGTACCGACGTAAGCCGGAAAAATCGCGGCTGCTCGACGTCATAACGACGAGGGCCGACAAAAGCCGCGCGGCGCACGTGACAGTCATAATAATCCAGAGTGATCTTACGGCGTGACAAGGCCTTAAAGAGCCGCGAGTAGTACATAGAGACGGGGTAGTAACCCGTGCTAAAAGTCATCCCCGTGCTGCGCCGAACGACGTGACATAACTCCTCTTTCGTCATCCGCAGC
>NW_021847185.1:0-883 GCF_003651465.1 Formica exsecta
CAAGTTTACATATTTTAATATTTTGTAATATATTTCCATGTATGTGTGTGTTGCAAATATTTTCCCACATTTTATTCGCGAAAAATATCCATTCGATTTTCCTTTAAAATAATCATATCAATTGTTTCCGTTTAATAAAAATTGCAATCATTAGAAAGTAATTAGCGAGATTTTTACGATATATTGACACCAAATCACGCTTTCCGAGTGGTATATCAATTAGTCTGGTACGCTTTGCGAGCCCCATTACATGTATAAATTGCCACCAATTTAATTATCAAGTTTCTGCTATTGACAGTTACGTGCGCATTCTCGGCTTTGATCTAAATTCTCTAACAAAGCAGCCGCGCCGCTCGTACATCTTAGAGAGTAAGAGAGCAAATACATCCTCCGCGCGACATCGAGAGATCGATGTTGATGCACGTGTGTGTATGCTCGCGTACGTCAATAATCAATTAAATTATCGGCAAACGCGTCTAGGTAGACGCCGTCCTAATTTGCGCCTCCAATGTCCAAATCGCTATAGCGGGGCATGCAAGTTATATAGGGTCCGGCCGTTTGCTAATTATTTGCGACAGGCAGAAAACGCGATCTAAACGGAGGGCGATACCGCGTTACGCTCTCCGTGTGAGGGCCGTTAATGGTATTTCGGTAACATCGGGTTGCAAGTGTGCACTAATTAACGCTGTGTCGATAGCAATGCTACATGTCCTTGTACGCCAAGAAACACACAAGCTTGTACGGTTGTGACCGTGGCGTCACATTGCATTTACAATCTATCAAAATGCGATCGCGAAATTATTCGTGACTGGCAAAAGCTTTATACAACAATATTGAATCGTGCAAACGATCATTTAATCGTATTCGTCGCACAAATACCGTG
>NW_021847186.1:0-883 GCF_003651465.1 Formica exsecta
AATTAATATGGTAATCGCTGCAATACACATGATTCGCGAAACGAAACTATTCTAGAATCGATGCCGCCATTCTACTCTAAAAAAATAGCATCGATAAAACGAATGCGAGCTTCCCGCGCGCTCTCGCTTTTCGTTTCCGCAATTCGCGAGCCTCGTAAAGCTCTCGCGGGCGATGATTTTCGGCGTAAAATGCGTATGCGAAGGCATAGGCAATAAAGGGAGGGAACAGTAAACGCGGACGTTTATACTGCCGATTCTTACGGCACGCGCGCTATCTCGTTCACGGGCGGTTTGCCCCTAAAAGAGTCGTACCGTACCGGGGGTATTCTCTCTCAACGCCTCCCTCCCCCTCCCCCGCGATAACAGCAGTAGCAGTAAGGGGAACGAGCGAGCGAGAGAAAAAAAAGGGAGAGAGAGAGAATATCGCCGTTCCCTACGAAATAACGTTTAATATCGATCGTCACTCGATCCCTGGGTTCAATGTCGACCCGCCACCGCCTGTCAATGACAAGCCGCGCAATCCCTACGGGAAGCGATGTATAACGTTATATCTGAATGCACGAGTGTACGTACTTCTATCGCTGCACGCGAATCGGTGACAATCTGCAAAAAATAGCCGAATCGAATGACAGGTGAGATCCAATAATGGAGACGCTGAGAATTGTGAAATTAATTTTTGAATGAAGAAAGAAATTGAAGAAACAACTAATCTTCAACTATAATATCCAATATGAAGAGTATATAAAATATTGTAATAAAGTTAAATATTATAATCAAACAAATTTCTTTCTCTTTCTATACATTTATAGAAATCTGTTGAGAAGGAAATTCGATCTCCATTAATGAGCTCCAAATCAACTGATTTTTTTATTACAAAAAAAAA
>NW_021847187.1:0-883 GCF_003651465.1 Formica exsecta
AGGAATTTAATACTTTTGGTGGGGGGGCTGAGTCGATATCGACTATATATACATAAGTTTCAATACAATTATCTAAATTTATATTTCATTAATATCCAATTATAATATATATGTATATTTGTACTTCATTGAAGATGAAATCTAGTAATGGAATAGAAGAAGATATTGCAAAAGATTTGAGCCTATCATATATTTGGTAGAGAAGCGTGTATATTAGAGAGAGAAAATCGCTATAAAATTTCACCTATTGCGACAGATATTTCAATAGTTTCGATACAATCGACGTTTTAACCATCCTTTTCCTCTCGTTTTACGTGACAATACAGGTGGATTCTGGGATCTAGTCGGCTTCCAAACAATGCCGGAAATTTACAATGTTGGTTGAACGTTTACCTGCTGCGTCGTATGTTTAGAAGACAAAGAATAACAGGCCTGGAAAGAAGAAAGAGAGACGAGAAAGACGGAAAGCAAGAGATAAGACCGTCCAACAACATTGTTTCTTTCCTAGGAACATCCTTGTCGTTTTAAAGCCAGCTTCGCGCGGAAGCGCAGGGAAGCTTCCGCTTTGACGGTTTTCCTATTGATCGCGCAAATTGTATTCCTTGAACGAACCTGAAGGATTGCAACATTGGCGCGACACGATTGCAATGATATTATCAAAAGCGATGCGATAAATTGGAAACCAAGAATTGATGGAATCCCCCGAAGTCGAGAAGAATCTAAACAAACTCATTGAAACACATACTTTAACAAATAATGATCTACGTAACTGATTAAGGTAAAACTGCATAAAATTGGCGGAGCCCCTCCCCCGTCCACGTATAAATATCAAACAATTTTTTTCAATGAAAAAATAACAAATTATACAGCATACGCATACTTT
>NW_021847188.1:0-883 GCF_003651465.1 Formica exsecta
TACAACAACTTCCATAGCAGAAATTTTAAACACAGAGAATCTCCATATAACTGTGAATGGTGAGAAATAATGTTATCTATCAAATATATTACTATGATTTTACTAATGATTTAAATTTTTACTATTTCTATTACATGTTTAGACAATCATGCCGAAGCATTGCAGATAAATGAAGAAGATAATCAAGATCCTGATCAAATTTTTTGCAATAATAACTCGCCAAACCAGGAAGAAGTACAACATAATATAATTGTTTCAAATAATCAAGAAATACCAAATAAGACTCAGCAAAGAATAAAAGAAATTTCGCGCAACCGTAAATATCGCGTGATACCATGAAAAATATCAAACCAAATAATTTTGTATACATATATTTTGTTTTTTATTTTACAGGAAAAAGCAGACAACGTATTGCGGTGCAATTACAAGAAGCACGCGACAAATTTTCTGATGTTGCTGAAAATCATGCCAGAGCTTTACAGGTAAAAATTAAGAATTAACAATTAATCTATTAACAAATAACCTATTTAATATTTTATATAATAAATAATATAATAATAATATGTTATTTTGTATCACAGCTCTTTGCAGAGGCTTCCATGAAAATGGCTGAAGCTGCACAGTTAACAGCTGAAAATGAAAAAAGAAGAATAGAATTAGAAGAACGGCGACTTTTAATAGAAGAAAGAAGAATTTCAATAGACACAGAACAGATTAAAATTCTAAGTAATTTGCAAAAAATAACAGATATTTTAGTACAAAAAAATTTATAATTTATATATATTGTTTGTAAAATAGGATACATTGTATTATGTTGTATTATTATAATATGTTAAATTATGTATTATATATTATGTATTATGTATTATTATTGTATTATTAT
>NW_021847189.1:0-883 GCF_003651465.1 Formica exsecta
ATCTTCAATCTTCAATTTTTAATGCGTAGTCTGATACGGGCATTAGGACTTACTACACCTATTGTAGATCCGGACTTAAGCAATTAAGTGTTTACGAACTCCTGATTTGATTCAAGTATTACTTCCTCTTTCATAATTGAAAATTCTTATAAATTTTCTTCGAGATGAGCAAAGCTTCGAAAGATAAGCGATATGTCCAAAAATTCAGAAAAGTCTGGCTCACGGATGTACAAATGAAAGAATGAATCGTTCAGGTATATATATGGTCTTTATGATCTAGACAATCGATAAAATCTACCATAGAGAAAATATTATTGTTACATGTTACATCAAGACTTTATATTTTATAACAAAATTTAATGGAATAACAGGTAACAGGTAACGATACGAAGGCTCACTGCAAATTCTGCAAATGCGATTTAGCGGCAAAATACGTGGATCTAATCAATCACAGCAAAACAAAGAAACACATCCAAGCTGCAGAGCCGTTCTCTTTGCAACGGCAACAAAAATTGTCTTTTCGCGAACAATCGCCAAACTCGTCAGCTGCCGAAGGGTCGATGGCACTTTTTCTCTGCGCGCATAGTGCAATCGCTTCGTGTGATCATTTGAGTGAAATGTGTAAGCATAATTTCAAGGACAGTGAAGCAACAAAAAACATAAAAATGCATAGGACAAAATGCAGTGAGATAATAAAAAATGTACTTGCTCCTCACTTCAACAACGAGTTGCTCAGCGATATTGGGAATGGAAAATACAGTTTATTATTAGATGAGTCGAACGACGTGTCCGTAAACAAATTATTAGGTATCGTTATAATATATTACAGTGATAAACAGGGAAAAACGATCGCAAGTTTTTTAGCATTGACCAAACTGGAAAC
>NW_021847190.1:0-884 GCF_003651465.1 Formica exsecta
CGAACCATTTGTTAGTGTTTTATGAAAAGATTAAAATTCTTAATCTGGCTACGACATATATACAGTTATAATAGGTCAATTGTAACAAAATAAATGTTGCACAGATAAAAATTGCAGATACAAAGTAAAAATACAAGATAGAGACACAGTAAAGATAGTAAGCATACAAGAGGCACGATAAAAATTAATCGAGAATTGAGTTGAGGATATTATAATTATTGCGTTTTCAAAAATTGCAAGATATAATTTAAGATACAATTAATTTTTATATAGTTTACCATTGGAATATTGCTATTTATATTTTTCACACGCGTGCGTGTACGCGAATAAATAAACTTGGAAATTTTCTTTCGTCGCGAAGAAATAAGCACCAGTTGTCATTTTCCGTCCGGTCAACTCTAGCGCATAATAAATTCGAAATTGCGAAATGGCAACGGCAAGTAGAATTCAGAATCCAAGAGAGCGCGCGAACGTGGTATAAATCTCCGACACCATATTTCGAGAGGAGCTCTTAATTCTGAGATGAACGACGCGACTGTTTATCAACAAGGAGCGTGTCGGTTCAGCGACCGGTCCCGTTTCCGACCGAGACATAAAAGTAACTGCATGGTGGTAGCTACACGCGAACCATCGCGCGTACATCATCTTCGCTGCGGTCAGCTCTGTTTGCGCGCGTTTGGCACGCGACGAAGCGAGCGTTTGTTAATACGATACTCCGTTCGCTAGGAATCGAATACAAATTCGGATTTTTTATGGTTAATATGATTGGATACTATAATATTATAATTGCTAATTTTTTGCTCAAATTTATTGCGAACGGGAAATTAATATTAAAGCTGGATACATGGATACTTAATATGTACTTACTTAATATGAGAAAAAAA
>NW_021847191.1:0-884 GCF_003651465.1 Formica exsecta
CAACAGAACCCGGGGCCAAGTTGTCCTCGATCATATGCTATTAAATAAACCAAATATAAATCTGATAAACGATTTTGATTCAGAGATGTTTAAGGAGATGTTGGTGAATGCTGTGTGTACAATACAGGGTGATTATTATTTCCTGCGCCCAAAAATGTTGACATCGGCGATTATAAAGACGAATATTTATGCAGTCTAATTTTTTGACTTAGAGTTATATAGAAATGATTTTTCTACATATCTAAAATATTTCCATATTTAAATGTCATCTTTTTTGTGGATTTACAGAGATTAAATATGATAGTGTGATAGAGTGATTATACGAAAAGGCGGAACGGAAATCGGAGAGAAAAGGACATCTAGTTGGGAGAAGACTAGAAGATTTATTTTCAAGATTACATTCTCAAACAAATAATGGATTTAATGGCTTTTGTGCCCTATTCTATGACAGCACCAACTGTCCAGGTATGTAACCATCACTTAGGATACACCAAGAAGACAAAATTACTTCCTGTTTTTATACTTATTTAATAATATTTAATTGTATGGGCACATAATTTGGTAGAAAGTTCATTAAATATAGAAAAGTGTGTATGTGTATTTTTATTTTACGATACATATAAAATATTTGAAAAAGCGTGTAAATTTTTAAAATATATTTTTAGAACATGTTAGACATTGTGTTATTTAAAAATCCATTATATAATAATAAAATTATAATAATTACAATAAAATTGTTTATATTTTTGTATGAATTGGGGTGAATAATTTAATATAGTACAAAATAATTCCTCCCAATATTGCAATAGTTTGCAACTGTATGAAACGACGAATTTAAACAAAGGCAGTAATATCTCTCAGTAAGCTTTAAAGCGTTCTAAATT
>NW_021847192.1:0-884 GCF_003651465.1 Formica exsecta
AATATTTCTTTAAAGTGTGAGATATCCATTAATCAATCTGTTTATAAATGAAATGATGGATTTAATTCGGAGGTTATCGTGTAAAACACGATTATCGAAAAATAAACTGAAATCCTATTCAAACGCGTACAAATAACAATTAACCGGTTCTCAATCAGTAAAAACGGCTTACGAGGCTTAAGTAGACAGGCACGAGTATAGCGACAATATATAAGAATACTTTGTCGACGAACCGACCAACTATTCGCGCTTCCTCGCAGGCATTTCGAGCACCTGAAATCACCATGGCCGATGCTCAGCCTATTCATTGGTCCCTGACGATTCAATTCTCCGTTTATAAATCCGGTCTATATATCTTCGCTTAACTGTTTGTTTTTCCAATTTTCCATAACCCAGGTAAATACCTACCTATTCCCCTACGATCCCCCGGACCCATTTCCCGAACTAACAGTGTCATGTTAAAAGGCTAAAAGGGACTAATTGTCCCCGACGGAGGAGAAATTAGGAGGATCGTCGAGGCGTAATCCAAACAGCCTCGCCGACGACGAGACGCCGATGTGTCCCTTTTCACCAACCAGTCGCCCGAGTTCCCTGCCACGAGAATAAAAAAAGGCCGGTCACTCAGCGGGACGCTCGGTATCGGGCATCCAGAAGAGAGAGCGCAGAGGCGGGCTTTGTGTCCTTCGCGAACTTTTCTCCGTCAGAATTGTTTGCATCTGCAAAATGCAAATCTCTCGCGAAGAGGACAATGCGCGCGCCGAGAGCGAAACGATCCGCTCGCTTTTACAGGTAGCCCGCAAATACACGCGTTACAGGCATCCCGCCTCGAAAGATTGCCTTGAAATTTTTCATCTGTCCGTTCTAAACAATTGCAATTGTCCGCT
>NW_021847193.1:0-884 GCF_003651465.1 Formica exsecta
CTTCGAATCACAAAGAGCCGTTCTCCGCGCTCTCTCTCTCTCTCTCTCTCTCTCTCGCTCGTCTAGCATTTAATTAGTTCAACTCCCATGGCGGCGGGCCGACCAGTTGGTTTATTATTGCTCTTGGCAGGCTTCAAGCCGAATGGAATTGGCCGCCGTATAATTTTCTCGGTTTTATACAACCCATTCGAAGCTGAAGTCTTTGAGATTAAGCTCTTACTTCTCTTACTGCACGATATGCCTCTTATATCCGCATAAGACATATATATCCTTTATATAAAATGAAACACTGAGAATGTAATATAAATCAATTCTAATAATCGATTTATATCAATTTCAAATAATACACGCGTTTTTTACTACAAGAATATATGCATGAATATATGTTGTACAATACGCGAAACATTGCAATTAAAGAATTTCCAATTTTTCACTTTATTTTTATAGAAAGAATTTTTTTTTAAATCTATGTTTACGATTTATCAAACTAGATTTATGCTATTTATCTCGGATGTGTATGAGAGAAGAATTTGTGAGGCGCATTGTATGTCTATTGATCTCTCTGATGGAATGTAATTTTTGCAGCGTTCTCTCGGGATGTATGGAAGCCGTCTCATCCGTCCGTGATGGAATTCGGGCGGACAAGCAGAAGCACGGGTTCGCCCGTTTCGAGAACATTCCCGAAGGCAACGTTCGGATTGTCGACTTTTCTGAAACGAGCGGACGAGAGGCTGATGATGACGATGTCGTCAAGGGGATAACGCAGGTCGCGGGTGGCAGGTTCGAAAATCCTCTGTACAGATCTAAGAGGGATAAGACGGAGGGACGTAAGATTCTCGATGCGCCTCTCAACCTCGCCACTCTTAAAAGTCAGATAGATGATC
>NW_021847194.1:0-884 GCF_003651465.1 Formica exsecta
TATATACACACATAAAGTACAAGAAAATATTTTTTTATTTCCATATAATTAAATACAAAAAATGTATTATAAAATCAGGTACTTTTTCGATACCTAAAAAAATACTAAAAAACAAAAGAAAATAAAAAATATATTAAACTAAAAAAATACTCAAAAACATAAGAAAATATTAACAAAATATATAAAATCTAATAAAATATTATAAATCAAACTTATATTTGCCTCATTGCACTGAAATCAAACTTATATTTATCTCATTGCACTTCTTTGCAAATATAATAATATAAAATATAATATAAAATAAAATATTTTAATTCTATATTTATATCTTATAATTATTGCATTTCTTCTCACTTTTCTTTTCCTGGAAAATATAAAATTCAATTAGTGAAAAACTTATAATAATCCAATTTTAGTTTATGTAATATACATTTATAAGAATATTTGAAGTAATTAATTAACATAGAGAAACTGTTAAGAGAAATGATAATGTCTGGATTCAACATACTTTCTTTCTTTTGCTTACGGACGTTTGCAAAACGAAACCACTCCATCACCAATTGTTCTAAATCTTTTTCCGTACTTCGGGGAAATGTTGCCTTAAACGCTTCTGGAATAAGAAAAACTTTTATATTATATATATATGTAACACAAAGTTCTATAGGCTTTTCTCAATATATTCCATCCCTTAATTGTAAAAAATTGAGAGAGAAATATATAAAAAAATTACAGATTCTGATACCACAACCAATATTTATTATAAATTTATTTACTTTTTATACTTAGCATAATATGAGTATCTCCTATCTTGAAATTATTTTTCTGTCCCGTCCACGAACACATACAGGCCAAATTATCATCAAATGTTACAGCTAAAGCTCTTC
>NW_021847195.1:0-884 GCF_003651465.1 Formica exsecta
AGATATAATATCTCGCCGCTCCTTATCCTTATCATCTCGTTTATTAGCTCGTTCACGAAGCGGATCCTGGTAATGCTGTGACGCTTTGCGAACGAAAGAAAGCGATTCAGCTGTGATCGCGCTCGAGACGAGCCGAGTATTAGACCGAGAGACAGTGATAAATGAGAGACGCTGGCAAGAAACACGAATGGCTTGTCGAAAAAGCGACGGTGACTCTCCGAGGAAAGCAACAGTAATCCGAAAGAAGCACGAGCTGGGAATATAAGAGTGTGTTTAGTCTGGTAATACATACAAGCTTGAGAAAGAGCAGCGAGCTCTTCTTACTTTCGTATTCACGACTCTTTCACAGTCGCACGTATTCCTTTGGGGACTCCACTGTTTATCGGATATTGACGCACGAAACGCAGATATCGCGCTTGTTGGAGCGTGCGGAGAAGGAAGGCTTACGTGTTAAGGGATATACCGGATTAGTAACCGTATCCGGATCGAGTTCTACGAGCGAAAGTAACTCTACCCGCGAGAACTATTATGCATCTTAATATATGCGTAAAAATGCGTTCTCCTTTCTGTAAGCTCTTAGATTATTACCTCGATCAACGCTTTTCGCATTATCAAAATACAAGAAACACGGAAATATATATGTAGTGTAATATTAAAGTATAAATTGCGTTAATTAATTAAATGCAACATATTAATCAATGCATTTCATTACGCATATAAGCACGTAACTGTTACTTGCCATTTTCCTTGATTCCTTTGAATTTGCAAAATAAAATGTGAATCAAACAAATAATTTGATTATTTTTTTATAATACATCTAATCATATATGTATATATAATTTTTCCCAGCAAACACAGAATATAACTGCTATATAACATGGGAA
>NW_021847196.1:0-884 GCF_003651465.1 Formica exsecta
ACTCGAAGATTTCAGAACAAAAATGGCAAAAGTGTGCAAATTGTAATCTGGAAAGATTTTTTTCAAAAACAATTTCATATTTAAAATAAATCTTAAATAGATCGAAAAATGTTCCTTAATCATCTTTTGATTTAGCTGCTGCAAATCAAACAGTTTTGAATCATATGATGATCAAAAACGCTTGATGTCGGTAATAAAATTATTAATCACTTACTTTTCGACTTGGCTCGCCGCGACAGAGCTCCCACAGAAGACAGAGAGCCAAAGACGATATACCAGTCTCTTTGGCGAGGGTAGCCAGCGTCGATGATACCAAGGCCAACAGCAGAGGAAATGGCGATCTCGTGCGATTACAATGGGCTGAGTACGTCAGGAAAGATGTCAAGGTCAGGAAGCAAGCAAGAAGGTCGGCACGTCCGACTATACCGGCCACAGCCTCGCTGTGAATGGGATGGACCGCAAACAGGAAACCCGTGATCGCGTGCGCGAGATTGCTCCTTCCTGGCAGCACCTGCAAAGTGTAATTGCGGGTATCTCGTAAGGTACACATGTAAACGTTTCGCGAGGCAATCCTTCAAGCGACGAGAGTGGGGTTAATTAACTTAACCGTTAATTACCTATACTCAGTTACAAGGATCGCTTGACTTGAATTTCAATCTAATTCTCTGTCGAACAAACGGGGAGTAATAAGTTTAATTAACAATCTTACCAAAATATTAAAAATTTTACTATTTTTTGCGTTTTTATAACATGTGGGTTTTTCTGAAGCCTTCAAGTCAAGGTATTAATATACATTAATATATATTGAAATATATAATATCAATGCTAAGCAAAATCTATATTGACAAAGATGCAATTATGTCATCATTGTTAGTATAAAAAAA
>NW_021847197.1:0-884 GCF_003651465.1 Formica exsecta
TATTAAAAATTTTAAAATAAGAAATTTTTTAAAAAAGTTGATATTACAATTATAATTGTTAGATTTTTGCTAGCTCAGCGAGAGAGAGAAGTTTGGAACTTCCTGTGTATATAGGCATTTACGTATATACGGTCAAGAGTATATACGTATATATATATATATGGAAGCGAAAGAGAGATGAATGAGTAAAGAAGAAAGAGAAGCGTTAATACATGGTTCTCGGAGAAGAAGAGCGAAAGAAGGGACTCCGCGGCAGGAGCGAGAGAGAAGGGGAGAAGCGAAGAGCGGCGCATGCCGTAGCCACGGCCCCCGCCGACTCTGAAACTCGTGCAGAGCCCCCGTGTCGGTCGAATTTTAATGGCGGCCGATCCCGACTCCGCCGTTTACAGTGTTGTGTTGTGAGGTGTGCACGCTCGGCGCTCGCGCGGCGCCGACGTATGATATCGAGATCGTAACGCGATCATCGTCGCTGGATAATCATCCGGTGACAATCCCACCCGGTGACGGCGCGGGTTGTGCGTGTGTGCGCGGCGGTTGGGCCACGGCGGCGACACAGAGAGCGACACAGACCCGTTCGTGGTGGCGACCAGTGGCCTCTACACGGGAACCGGGAGCCGTGCCTCCTCCACGCGAGCATGTCGCATATCCGCGATGTGCCGTAGCGAGCGTCAAATCGAGTTGCACGAGCCTCGTAGCGTGCGTGCGGATCAGCGAGCGAAAGGTAAATTCCGCTCCGGCCCCGTCATTGTCGTGCGGCTTGCCCGTAGTACGGTGGCGGCTCTGCCGTGTCTCGCCCGAGATTATACCGTGTGTCGTACACGCGGATTCCGTGGCAATCGCCGTTTCCGTTCCTCCGCGAGATTCTTTCATTTCGTCACCTCGTC
>NW_021847198.1:0-884 GCF_003651465.1 Formica exsecta
TTCATAAAACATATATAAATATAAATTTATATTAATATATTTCTACTAAAAGATCGCTTCTCTTCATTAAAGAGTTGCTTCTTGCTTACCCAAACAATAACTCTGCTACTGCATTTTGTAAAATTAAACATTTTTCTTAGCATGGAAATAAAGGTATTTCAGAATCGGTAGACAGTGAATTTATTTTTATTAAAAGTTAAAAAGATTATCACTTTTCCCAATCTTTTTGAACTTCAACATTTAATATAACTCTTAGATCAAGTCTTACCGATTGATTGGACTATGATTCGCATATTTCAAAGAGAACAACAAAGAATCTATTCCATTTTCTCTATTCTAAGGCTTCGATATTATATATTAATATCTATTCATATTATAACTTCGCTTTGTTGAATTACAAAAATTTCCTCAGTTAATAATGAATTATTGAATAGCTCTTTAAATCTCAGAGAAAAAAAAGTATTAATTTTCACCAGTTCTAAGACAGCCTCTACAGTCGTCTACAATGTAATACAAGCGCATTTCTAGTTTAATATAAAAAATATAAAAATTACTAACGAAAAAATAAGATATATGTGAAAGAGATATGTATACATATATATAATATTGGCGTACCATCACAGCGTTTATTTTAAAGTCGATCATATTCTTCACTTCCGTGGCCATTTCCCGAACAAGGACGAGACCATCTCTTTTTATGACGTTTGCCTCCACTTCATGATATTTCTAAAATATAACTCATATTCTCTCTTATATCTTATTAAAAATATATATAAATTAAAACTTATTAGTACATACAATTTTGCAATATCTTTATACATGATTTATTTGATGGATATATACGTAGGTCGATCAAATATGAACGAGACTTTTCGAATAGGAGC
>NW_021847199.1:0-885 GCF_003651465.1 Formica exsecta
AATTTTTCAAACACGGATGACTTATTCAGATGCCATTTTCAACATATGTTATATGTAAAATTATGTAGATTTATTTGAATTTGGCAGAGATTTCTTCGAAGGTTTGGTGCAATTTTACAAGAATTTTAATTAATCGTAAAAAAATTTCACTTAAATTATGGCTGAGTTGTAATGATACAATTCTTTATCTTTTTGCCAGTCAAGACGTGGAAGATTACAGTCAATCGCAGTTCTGATGTTATAAACGTTAATGAAAATTATTACTCTCTCAGGAGTTTGCGCGACAAATGAAATTTATGAAGAGGGCTTGATTGGTCTAGTCATGTATTAACAAGGTATTTCAAAACAAACTGGTTTGTTAAAGTATTTCAAATTACAAAACATTCTCTCTCTATCATTAAGTATTATAAGACACGTCAAAAAAACCGTCATGCGTTGTAATCAATAACATATATTTTTTTCTACATCATATAATTTGTTATGCAAAATTTTAAACAAATTTAATATCATAGATGAAAAGATTAAGACACTCGGCCGATATTCGTTACAAGCTTCCTTTTTATGTAAATTTGGGAGTAAATAATCACGTGAACTAAGAGAGATTTCGATCGTTATAATATATTCACGTTATCTAATAATCATGATCAAAGTATGCGAAGGAATAAATTAATGAGAAAACCTGAAGAGGAAAATTGAGAGATGTATAAAAATGCTTTGCCCGCGCTAGTCGATCATTTGCATGGTGAGCACGATTTTCATTCACCTATCATCGCCGAGCCATTCATCTTTATCAGCCGCTCGTTACCGCGCGTATCGAGGCCACTCAGCCATGTATTTGTCTCGGAGAAAAAAAGTTTCGACCTTCGAAAAATTTTTGCGATAGAT
>NW_021847200.1:0-885 GCF_003651465.1 Formica exsecta
TTTTCCATGACAGAAGTCAAATGGAATTTAAAGTTGTAATCAGAGCTTTTATCTGTGACACTCCAGCACGTTGTATGATCAAATGTTGCAAGTTATTTAATGCATATTCAGGATGTGATCGATGTGAACAAGAAGGTGTATATATAAATCATAGAATGACATTTCCATTACAAAATGCACCATTACGTACTGATGAAAGTTTTGCTTCAATGTCAGATCCAGATCATCATAAGTCAATATCTCCTCTGTCAGAATTAAATATTGGGTTAGTTTCCCAAAATTCCTTTGGATTACATGCATTTGGTTAATCTTGGATGCATGCGTAAGTTTTTAATTATGTTATTAAAAGGAGATCTACGTGTTAGATTATCAACTAATTCTATTCACTGCATCTCCAATGAATTAATTGCTCAGAGAATGCATTTCCCAATTGAGTTTCAAAGGAAACCACGTAGCTTAAAGGAAATTGCATATTGAAAAGCATCAGAATTTCGGCAATTCCTTTTGTATTCTGGAATAGTTGTATTAAATAACAATGTTCCTTCCGCAATTTATAAACATTTTTTGTTACTACATGTAGCTTCCACTATCTTATGTAGTACGAGTTTAATTGTACATTATCTTAATTTTGCTTCCGATTTGTTGAGATCCTTTGTTAATCACTGGTCTAAATTATATGGTGCTGACACAGTTGTTTATAATGTTCATTGTTTAACACATTTAACAGCTGATGCAAAGAAATATGGCATTCTTGACTCATTTAGTGCTTTCCCTTTTGAGTCCTTTCTTTTTCAGTTAAAAAGACTTTTGAGAACTTCTAATCAACCATTACAGCAAATAGTGAAAAGGCTGTCAGAAAGCTCACATGTATTAGTTGCAGAAAAC
>NW_021847201.1:0-885 GCF_003651465.1 Formica exsecta
TATATGTTTCTATAGAGAGAAAGAAAGAGAAAGGGGAGAGAGAAAGATTTTATATAAATTAAATAAAATTTATTACAAATACATTTACAACAGCATTTTCATAATTTCTTAATAACAAGTTATGTTTTTATATTACAGGCTCTTGTTAGAAAATGGCGACGGTTAGGTTTGGATGATGCACCTGCTGAAATATTGTCTATGGCAAAAACAATGGCTTTGGCGCCGAGTGATTTGTTTGAAAAGTCATTAAATATTATGCAAATATTTTCTAATAATTTAACAAATAAATATCCAGCAATTATTGATTTCATGCAATATGTTAAAAATACATGGTTACCAATTGCATCGAAAGTATCAGTATATGGATGTCCCAACCGTACAAACAATTTGGTTGAAAGTTTTTATGGGAGTATTACCAAAAAGCTAGGACCCACTTCTCTAAATCTATGGAAATTTTTAGGTTTGTTTATTATAAGTTGTTCATAATTCAAATATTATATCAATATATAATACAGAGATAATATAAGTAATATATTCAGCAATATAAAATCACAAAAAATATTATTTAGATGAAGTCAACAATCTTATAGTTAATCAGACGCTAAATTATGAACGTCTTCAGCTTGGCCACTCCTTAAAACAATCACGAACAAAATTTCATTCTTACAAAAACAGAAAAATTGAACAAGCACAGATAAATTTAGTTACTGGAAGAATATCACTGCAGCAATTCTTACAGATATTTGTACGAACTGAATGTGAAGAAAAAATATCTGATGGTACGTCTATAACTTTTGATATCTAGTGTGTATATCCATATACATACACATATACATATATAATATAATATAATATAATATAATATATATATATATATATATAT
Source organism: Formica exsecta (assembly GCF_003651465.1). Lineage (NCBI taxonomy): Eukaryota > Metazoa > Arthropoda > Insecta > Hymenoptera > Formicidae > Formica > Formica exsecta. The sequence continues at coordinate 884 of NW_021847201.1, forward strand.
AT
>NW_021847202.1:0-885 GCF_003651465.1 Formica exsecta
AATATATTATTCTCTTTCATTGATCATCATCCACTTTAGATGCTTCACCATAAAAATTCTAACGGCAAATTCTAACGTTTCTCAATTAAAGAATCAGATTAAATTAAAATTATATATACAATATTGAGTTTGAACGGTTCTAAACATCTATATATATTGCATATCATCCCTCCCCGATAAATGATAGTATCGAAGGACAGAAGGAGCCTTCGATTGTCCTCGGGCTATTTCCGTCGGCTTTATTAAATCTAACGTTTCATCGAGGAGAGAGACAGAGAGAGGGACAAAGTCGTCAATTAGAGAGAGGATCGCGAACGTCACGCCTCGGCGTGCCGGTCGAGCGAGCGTAAAGTGCGAACGCTCGATTACGTAAACAGCGGGGTCCGCTAATCCGCGCTGATCAAGACAAATGCGCTTCTCTCCTCCTCCTCTTCCTCCTCCTTCTTCTTCTCGTCGTCGTCGTCGTGGTCGTCGTCGTGGTCGTCGTCGTGGTCGTCGTCGTGGTCGTCATCGTCGTCTTCGTCGCGCGCGTCATCAGAGCGGAGCCTGATATGATACCCGCCGATAAATCGCGTGGGCGCGAGAATCTCTTCTCCGCTTCTTTTCTCGGCTTCCCGGATGCACATCGGAATTGGTCGGATTATATGGTCCAAGGGACGCGCGGGGGAGAGGATATTCTCCCTCGTTACCGCAAACGCGGCGCGAGCCATAATTCACGATCGCGCTCTAGCACGTGTCGCGCAGATTCGCGCGCGAATCCTAATCTATACGCGAGCTGTCAGACGACTTTACCGAAGCGTGCCCTAACTCCAGCGCGCCTGATTATTTTAACCGATGCGCCGACGTTACGTCCCATTTAATAGCCGTTATTCGTAAATAGTCCTC
>NW_021847203.1:0-885 GCF_003651465.1 Formica exsecta
TTTGACCCAATCTACCTCCACCTTTTGTTTGGTCACTTACTTGTCAGACATCTTGTATATAAAACATTATATAAAATATTTTATGTATTTGTTTTAAATAAGTAATTAATAAGTAATTAAAAAATGTGTTGAAAATTCTTTTTTTTTAGAAAAATCGAGACTATCTTGAATTGTTCATAAATGTGATCATATTTTTTTTCATGAATGGATTAATCTTAATCGTAATCATCTTAACTGTAATCATTTTGTATAAAAGTATTAAGTAGAGTTATCAAAAAACTAGTAATTTATTAGATATTTTATAATCTATTTACACATATTATGTATAATATATGAAATATCTCATAAAGTGATATTGATTCTTCCACTAAAACATTAGCTATATTTTTTACAGAATGATTAGAATTTATTCATAATTCTATCTTTGCACAAGTGTAATTGCATCTGTAATATTTAATATAACGTAATTTTTTAAATGTAATTATAGTATAATTTGTATATCAAACAATTCATTTTATCACTCGGTATATAAAAGTATTAAGATAAAATTACTAAAAAATAAATAAAAAATAAAAAATTTGTGAAATAAATATTTTACAAGATATTATATATTTTATGTTATATATGTAGGGTAAAACCGGGTAGGCTTCCGGGGGGGTCGGTTGGTTCTGCCGAGGATCTCTTTCACAGGGACTTCACCGGTCAAGAACAACTGGACATATGGAGGAATTTTGAGGCTATGGAGGCCCGACTGGAGACCCGGATACGGGAGACACTCTCCCCACTCCTGGATTCCAGCAAGAAGAGGAAGAAGCCGAAACGGAAGTCTCCCCCAGTTTTGACTCCGTCGGCGAGATTCCAGGAACTGGCGGTGGATCATTATAT
>NW_021847204.1:0-886 GCF_003651465.1 Formica exsecta
AAAAAACAAACGAGTATAAAAATACTTTTAAAACTTTGTTTTTAATAATATATTTTGAGAATTAAATTGAGAATACTTGCCCCTTGTGCCTCTTGTTAACAAAAAGCGAATTTGAAAGTCTAAAAACTATTTCTTATACAAATATATAATATTATTTTTATTCTTACACGATATACAATATAAAATATATTATTATTTCACAGATATTTAAAATTTCTTAAACTGTATTTATATACTATATCTATATACAGATTCTTCTCTTCAGAAAATCTATTAAATATGTTTGTAAACTAAGACATACACTGAGACTTTTATGGCACGACAATCTTATTTCACATTACAATTGAATGTACCATATATAAAAGAAACGTTCAAGAAAATGGAAGAAAGAACTGCTTTCTTGCATTCATTTTCAAAATTTGAATGACATACAACTTTTTTCGTAATACGCTAGAACGAAAGGATCATTGTGGTATTATCAATAAGCCTTTTTTTTTACACGGTGGTCTTTGTCAATAAATACGCCAGTAGCTGTGTCGTTTGTATATCACAAGGAATTTGGCTGCATTATGCTTGCTATGTCCAAAGGGTTATTGCAAAATTCTTTTGTTTAGATAATAGACAATGCTCGTTTGAAAGAATAAAATTTCGGGGAAAGGTTAATTTATTTTAAAATGAAAGAAAGTCGGAAATGTGTCAAGGACAGCTAGACCATATTTTAGAAATTTTCCGGTCTATACTTATTGTTAAGAAATATGTGTGTATATAGTGCACATTTTTCACATAGCAACATACGCAAACCACCTTAAAATCATGTTTTAAAACCATGGAATGTCCCTCCAGTCATAAGTTTTATAATAAATTTGCAATCCATATTATCTTAATA
>NW_021847205.1:0-886 GCF_003651465.1 Formica exsecta
AAACATCATATATATATATATATATATTTGTTTCTATGGAATATTCTTTTCTATTAAGTTACATTATACAATATATTATAAGTAAATAAAAATATCAACTATTATAAAAAAGTATTGCAGTTACAAAAGATATTTCATCTAAAAACACATTAACAAAATATATAATCAAAAAATTACGTTTAAATAAAAAAGAAAAAAGCTTGTACTATATTAATATATATATATGTGAAATTTTAAAATAATTGAACTATTTTAATATAATTTTGCATCTGTATAAATCGTAAAAAAATTTACAAAATTTTCAGTAATTATTTTACATTTAAAAATAATACAAAAATTTAATATTTACTAGTTTAATTCAGCAATATATTCACGTCTAGAATATATTAATTCTTTTTGTAATTCTCTTTCTCTCTCTCTCTCTCTCTTTCTATAATATATACGTACTTTATATATATCTTCAATACTACGTCCCCGAAAACGGTTGTTCAAGTAAGGCAGATTATTATAGAATGCACGCCAAGGAATATAATCATTTTCTTGTTTTAAATACATTAGAGCTGATATAACTGTTTTATAATTAATGTAATCTGCTCTTGCCAAATTCATAAGATCATCAATTAATGCTGCGCGATTGTTTTTATGAATTGTATTAATATTATCATATTTAAGATAATCAAATAGCTTCATCCAATATTTTTCGTCATAATTCACACGATAATAACCTGAGAACAAATGGGAGCATTTATAAATGCGGATTTGAAAATAACATTATGAACTAATGAATATATGTGTATTAAAAATTGTTAAGTATTGAAATCTTGTGTATGTATGTACTTATCATAATTATTGTGCTTTTAGAGAATTTCATTTTTTAATCTTGTTT
>NW_021847206.1:0-886 GCF_003651465.1 Formica exsecta
AACCCTTCGATTTTTGACCTATTGATTTGAGATACTTTAGGTTGATCAATCTTTAGAGCGTTTGCTGCTTTTTTCTGTGTTTTGTACCTCTTACTTATTAATTGTGCAATGACCTTTATTAATTTCAGTTTTGTATCTTTTACATCCCCCAACTCTACTATTATAGGATAACTTAATTGTAAATTTTGCATAATAATAAAATTCCTTATAAAAAAACTACTTTAATTTTTCTTCTTTAAATAATACGTGCCTTCTGACTACTGGGTCATACTTCCTAAACTCCAGTTTTCTGGTGAGCTTTTTTGGATTACGCTTTTTTACATAAAAACAGCCAGTTGATTTTTCTTCACCAGTTTTTGTTATCTTGATTGCAGTGCTGACTAACTTAACGAGCAAAGAAGCATTTTTTTTCGCCATACTTATAATGATATAATAAATTCTATGCGAGTTTATTACGCAAAACACTAAAAGTCAACCGAATAATGCAGATCGTAAAATTCTTGACAATCAACAGTGCATTAAGTAGCATGAAGTTAACTTCAGAATGAAAAGCAAACGGTAAATAAGTGGCAAATAGTGGCAAAAGGTTATTATTGATAGAAAATTCTGCCTGTTCTAATGAGGTAAGAGTTGCCTTATCAGTTAATAATAAGGTTGTAGAATTTGAACAAGAATTCAAGGAAAAAAAACAATTAAGAGGTAATATATACGTTGCTTATGTAAAGCGTATAGAGCCTTCTTTGCAAGCCGTATTTATTGAATATGGAAAAAACAAGCAAGGTTTTTTATCTTTTTCCGAGATATCTCTAGATTACTTCAATATTCCAGAAAAAGAAAAGGAAACTATCTTTGAGGGCTACTCAAATGACGATTGTACAGAAGAAGC
>NW_021847207.1:0-886 GCF_003651465.1 Formica exsecta
ATTGAATTTGGAACAAAAAAGTTCCAATAAACATAAGTCCGGAAACGCTTCGTTAACAGCGGCTAATAAAAAATCACAAAATCACATTTTTTTGGTGATTTTTAAAAATAACTTCAAAATCCTTCATTTATTTGAAAGAAATAACGAATAAAGTCTGATGGGTAATTAAATAACAATCTAAATTACACCAATTTCATTTAATTCCGATAAGGCGTTTAAAAGAAAATGAGCTCAAAACAACGAGAAAAGCAGAAACTTGAAAAAACCACTTTTTGATGGTCTTTGTGTAAACACTACATTCATAGTGCAAACATTACAAATGCAAACATAAAAATATTATTATTAAATTTTGATCATAACTGATTACTTACAGAGAGTTTATTACGAAATGTTTCTGGACCTATGTTTATGGGAATTCTTTGGTTCCAAACTCAATTTTTAATAAGACCCTGAGGTTTCATTGACTTGACCTGGAACACCCTGTATAAATATTCGACAGATAGCCGGTTAGACAGCATAATTGATGATTATGCAAGAATGTTGTTAAAAAATTCGAAAAAGACGTTCCATAGTAATTCTCCGTATGAACATTATTGTTGTATTATACAATCACAGAAATAATTATCCACTTACGATACAGCAATAAAAATTAATGAGTTTTAATCAGCGGATTAATAAAACGGAAAAATCATTTCTTTCGTTGGTGGTGATGGAAGAATTGAAGAGATATCTCTTCTAAATCTATCTTTGTTAATAATTATATTGGACTCGTTACACACACGTACAATAATTTTTATAACGAGCTTCCGCAAGATAAGGTACGAATATAATTCCAAAACGATGTTATTAAATAAAAAAATACAACAATGTTATTGAATAAAAAAAA
>NW_021847208.1:0-887 GCF_003651465.1 Formica exsecta
TAATATATTTATAAATATTACTATACGTTAGAGTAATCATTCTACAGTATATATAACTCCAAAATCACACAAATGTTTGTATTAATTTATGCCAAATTTTATCAGAAACTTAACAATTATTCATCGCATTTTTGCATAGAGTCATTATAAATAACTGATAGCAAAATAAATAATTAAAAATGGTAATAAAATTTGATAATAAGAAATAGGAAAAAAGCTATTTAGAATTTATACACGTAGGCACAAACACAAACACATAGGCACTAGGTTTCTTTTGTTATCATTTGTGTTGTTGTTATCAATTATCTATAATAATGCAAGAAACACAGGTTCATTATAATTAATTAATAGCAAAATATTTAATGATAACGAGAAAAATAGTAATAAAATAATAACGAGAAATGATAAAACAAGACGGTTAAAATTATTTGGCGGGAAAATAATTTTGTCTTCCATATCGGACAGTTCAAACATTATACTATTATACCGCGTGCACGAATATTCACACCCGGTAGATGGCAGCAAGTATCAAGAAAAGCAAATGTTTACTCCAAAATGATCCATCTTCCTCTCAGTGTTGTGTACAAATTATATATTATATGTATACACGTATGTACTTACCTAACGCGCCAGGTAACAATAACACCGGATGATCACCGCTGCCGACTCGGGCGTAATTTATTTCCGTGCCGTTCACTTTGATTTTTCGTTCCTTTTAAACAAAATACTTCTCTTAACAGAATTGTCAGTGCATAAATGTCTATAAAATGGCAGATCAATGGCAAAACGACAAATAAGGCGATCTGCCATTTAATATTTACATTCGTAATATTTCTCTTTATACGTACCTCAATCTCACGAGTTTTATTCGCCATCGCTGAAACTCG
>NW_021847209.1:0-887 GCF_003651465.1 Formica exsecta
CGCGTCGTGGCAATCATCAATTTACAAATGAGAAAGGACTAAACGTTCAATCGTACGCACAAGCGTGCAGAATCCGTCGGGCTTGATCTTTGGCGACAGAGGGGATAAAACGAGGACTCCCTCTCGCTCGGCTTCTCCGCCTCACCTCGTTAAAAGGAACCGCCGTGGCGGCGTAATACCTCATTACATTTTTGCCACGGCGCGTAATGGCCTCTCGATTTACACCGCACGTTCGTCCGCTCGCTCGTGCTCACGTTCGTCGCTCCGTTAGGTGGCAGCCAATCGAGCCGATGAACCATGGGGCCGTCGTGGTAAACCTCCGGAGCGTTAACCAGTAACCAGTCGCTTCCACAGTAATTACGGGGCTGGTTCGCGTTCGCGTTTTATAGGCGAACCCTGCGACCGAGACCGAGGCGAGGCGAGACGAGACGGGACGAAGACCGGCCGGGAGACGAGACGACTCACTCGCTCGATTATTGCATTACTCATGCATAGGGCTTGGCGCGGGCAATACCACTCGTCCGAGTCGTAAGTGTGTCCGCAAATTCCTCCGTTCTTCCCGACGCGGAGATTCGCAGACCTCTATTCTCGTCCATTCCCTCCCTTCTCCGGTCATTCATAGACATTAAGATCTTTGGGAAAATTCTTGGATGTTTAAGAATTTCCAAACGTCAAACAACATTGTCTTCGTAAAACAAATAATCGTCGAGGGATAAAGACGAGTTTACGATTCATCGGCTCGAACAATTTAGAGAGAAGCAATTAGCACATTCAGGCGAGAAAAGAAAAGAAGCTAATCGACGAGAGTATATCAAGTGGTGGCGCGAGCACGCAGCTGGCGCGTAGGAAAAAAAAAAAAAAAAAAAAAAAAAAAAAAAAAAAAAAAA
>NW_021847210.1:0-887 GCF_003651465.1 Formica exsecta
GCAACGAAGAAATATATGGCACGTCACAGAAAATCTATAGAAACTTGATGAGATTTGAAGGGAAAAATGATTCCACGTCGTATGAGTTATATGAAACTTTGAATGAAGGTAACAATAAATACATAAACATCCATTGTAGCACATGAGATGTGCGCTAGTATTACTTGCATTCCACTCTGCTGTCTTCTTGGCAATCGCCTGATTGACAACGATTGCATCCTCTTAAAAAATAAAATTCTTTCTTCTTTTTTGCCAAACATGTACGGACACTTGGACGTTATGTTGCAGAACGAAAACAAGAGGAAAGACAAACTTTTTCACCTGGTCGTTCACGATCCGTGCCGGAAGAACACTCTTTGCTTGATTCCAACAATAGAGGCCATTCGAAATATAAATATAGAATTGAAGGCAAAAATGATTTCACATTTTTCACTAACGGTTCTCTGTATCTTCCTTAAATCTTGTATAATATATAAAATAGTAGTATTATATTGCGCATTTTATTACAATTAGTGAAACCACATTAGTATTTAAAAATTGATTATATGATATATATTGATTATACACAATATTTGTTGTTGCAGTCAAATTTCAAATTAAAATCCATAATTATCAGAAAAAAGACTCACTAAAGTCCGTAGAGTGAGTCAACAATAAATATTGTGTATGTCAAGTTTTAAAATATCAATGTAATCTTTATATTTATATATTTATATCTCTTCTGAAGATGGACCAAAAAACGCTTCAAAATGTACATTTTTAATACATACTTATTACTAAAATTTAACAATAATAAGTTTGCGCGACACCAGCGCGTCCTTATTTGCCAATTTTCCCACTTAATTTATTAATAAATTTTTATACATGATAGATGGATTAATCCGATA
>NW_021847211.1:0-887 GCF_003651465.1 Formica exsecta
CCTTAAGCTAATATCATCTTTCTTTCACAAAATAAAATAACTTTTATAAAAAAGATAAACACCAAGTACATAAAGAAGTAGTTGTATACAACAAATAAAGAGGAGAGAGAGTTTAATCAGCAACGAATAAAAATATACTTATATGTACTTGGTATTTTGTTTTTTATAAAATAAAAGTTTTTTACTCACCGGTCGATGCGCAGTAATGGAGTTGACGGCTACGTTAATCTGTAACAAATAGAAAATCCAAACTGTAGCAGCGTCCAAAATAATTAATTTTTATTAATTATAATATTTCAAAAAATTATTATTGTATGCATTGAATTTTATATTCAATAGATATAATAATAAGCAAATCTTTTATGGACTAATTTTATACATTTTGAACATTTTGAACATTTTGAACAAATTCGTTTACAGAATTATAGCTTTTATATAAAAAAACTCTTTCTCTAATTCTCTTTTATTTAAATTATTTAAATAAACAAACAAAATTCCGCGATTAATCATGTAATTCAAGTCTCGTGCATACATGATTAATACACAACTAATATGCAAATAATAAATTACTTACCCCAAAGTTACTCCGCTGGCACGCGATGCCTCTCCCAGGCCTGGTCCTCCTCTCAGATTATCACATGCGCGACACTTTGAAAGGCACTCCCGCACTTAAACGCGCGATACTTTGACCGGCACTTCCGAAATAGAAATTAAGACGCGACGAAAACGCGCGATACTTTGCACGATACTCCCGAATTAATTAAGCCGCGAAAAACAATATCGATTGGAAACATTAAAAACCGTTTGGGTACTTGGCTTCCTCTTCAGGATAAACCTTCCGAGTACTGAGCCCTCCCACCAACGTCAAGGTGTACCCAATGGGAGGG
>NW_021847212.1:0-888 GCF_003651465.1 Formica exsecta
AAAAAAAATAAAACTCGCATTGTTTTAATTACTTTAATTAATAAAGTTGTATGTAAAATAAATTTTGAAAATTATAGACTTATATTTTGTCTATGGAATTGTTAGGAGAAAATCGATTCTAAATTTGCACTAGTTCTACGCCCTTAAACACAAAGCGGCCGCATCGACGTCAACAGCTGAGCGCGTGTCGGTAAGACGCAGCGCAAACGTACCGCGAGGCTGCGAGAGCGGCTTGTCTGGGAAATTCGGCCGACGTGTCACGTCTAACGTACCGTTAATGGGGGCGCTTGTTACGACGACAACACGACGAGGCCCCTCTGGCGGGCTTTCACGATGCGAAACGCGGCTGTGGCGGCAGCTCGATAACGCGGCTTGTCGTGGGCGGTTCCGCGGAACAGTCGCCGTCGTCCGTGAAGGCTCTTGTGCGTCTAACTGCTGCCAGAGAAACGATCGGATTACCACCCTCGACGGGAGGTGATGGCAGGAGGAATTATCGTTCGAGAATCGTGGACGCGATTCCAGTAGTCGACGAGAGGCCCTTTCCACGTGTGCAACGTGACACGCGTGTAGTTGTCTGGCCCGACAATGTATCGGGCCCCTCTGCAGCATCATCGGATTATCCAAGTCGGGACTACCGACTACGACTAGTACTGGTATCTCTAATTGCGTGCCAACGAACACCGCGCCGGAACGTTTACCGGCAACCCGACCCGCTAATTGGGAACGCCTGTCTGCTGATATTGAGATCATCTGCATGGCAGCGAGTATATTCGGTGAATTCCGTCGAAAACACTGCATAATGTCTTGTTGCTCTTATTCAAGAAAGCGAACTGATCTGTCGTGACTAATTTTAATTTAAGTTTGACGTATTTAATTTAAAACGTGATA
>NW_021847213.1:0-888 GCF_003651465.1 Formica exsecta
ATTTCATTATATTGATTTATCAAAATCAAAAGAAAAATTCTCAATTCATTAAGGATACATAATTTTATTTCTCTTGGATCATAAAAATTTGATATAAAATGATAATTTTAATTGATTTGCACAAATACTTTCCTTTCTTGATTAAACTAAGATAAATTATACCCTTTAAAAATAAATGTTAGACTTGAAGGTTTATCCTGAAGGAAAAGCTAAATACACTCAAGACACATATTGCATTGTCGGTTTTTAATGTACTGTGAATTGTATGTCACGTTTTTCCACGATATCCCGATTTCGCATTTATAATTATTATCGAGGATCGTATATCCGATGTCGAATTAGAAATCTCATTGAACATTGCTAGACAATGTTCAATGGATGTTCTGCTCTGATAAGCGATTCGGCTCAAATCGATTGAAGTTCGATCGTCCGATAAGGGCGGATTAAAGCTTGGTCGATTGCCTGATAAGGGCAGGTGAGATTGTCGTCCCGCGTCTCTTGTCCTACATATCATACACCAAGGTACCGCCATACATGTTTCATTTTAGCCTACAAATACCATGGCCTCCTTTTTTTCTACACTATGAAAACATATATGTTTCGCCTTGACGAATTGGCTAGAAATTAGCACGATTTTTCGCGCGACATGAATTGATTGATTCCCATTTCCTAGATTATCTAGATAATGGGTACCCTTCTCCCTCGTCGCGTTTACAATTCATTATAATAATAAAACAAATCGTTTTTAAGCGAATTCGAGTCACTCTGAGAACGAAATATATGTTCTAAGGCAAGAGTCGGGACGTCAATCCCATCCATCGATTCCATCTTCTTTCGGCTTAACCCTTGCTCAAAGTTATTTCGTCAATTCAAAGTGAGATTCTTGCG
>NW_021847214.1:0-888 GCF_003651465.1 Formica exsecta
TCGCGAAGGTTACGAGACGAGCGTTACTTTCTCCGGCGCGAAATCGCGAGCGTCATTTCCGAATCGCGATACACATACGGATGACGTAAGTACTGGATTATATCTCCTTCCTGCCTCTCCCACTTTACCTTCCCCCCCTCCCCTTCCCCACCCTGTCTTCATACGTGCCGTCATCCGCCCCCGTGCCGTCTTCGCAGTCTATCGATTCTACGATGCGTATTGGGGGACCGAATTAATTCGTCAGGGTCAGTGTTGGCCGCCTGGTTACGAGGTGAACCGAATGATCGATAGTTCAGAGAAGCGTTCGTTTTGGTGTGTGATTTGATTGTAAATAATCTTTGAACACTTTCGAAGAAAATATTCCACGATAAAAAAAAAAGCGAGCACTCATTTGCATATTGATCGGCGCCACGAATAAAATTTTACCCAAATTACACTTTACGCTTATCTTTAAATTATTGAAAAGTATCAAGTAGTGGTACGTATATCTCGATACTGACGATAAAGCATTGTCGGATGCTCGACACAATACCTGTTCTAATAAATTTAAGTGCTATATCAGATTTCTATCGTGATCGATTCGATCGAGTTCGATATCAGCGTACGGCGTAATTTCTGTTATCAGCTATTAAAATTGATCGAGACTCAAGATATGTCGCGCGTATCACGAGTCACTGACGTGTCCGTACACTTTCTCGCAAATCACGATACAAGACGCGTCCGTGTTTAACCGTCAGCTACTCGTGAGCATATGTATACTATAAGACGGGCGTGCCTCGCCGTATCTTTACGAAGAGAGAATATCTCCTTTAAAGGAGAACAAAGAAAAACGGCAGAGAGAAAGAAATTTCATTACACATATGCAAAATGTGTATAAATGTGTAAATA
>NW_021847215.1:0-889 GCF_003651465.1 Formica exsecta
GTCTTGCTTATCCCTGGATCTAGACCTATTATTTTAACCACTTAATAAACGCTTAACCAATAGACAAACAAAAATAAAAACATCCAGACTACATCTACAAAGTGCCAATACCAGGAGGCAAACTCAAAGCACAAATGTTCCTGAGGTGTAAACTGGCCTTTCTGCGCTCTAAATAAACACACTGATAAAAATATTATTCCTATTATAACGTGTGCGCAGTGAAAACCGGTAATCATATAAAAATTGGATGTATAAATAAGCTTTTCTCCTGTTTCTTGTAGAGAAAAACTCGCTTCATGATACTCCATTGCTTGCACTATTATAAAAAAAACCCCAAGCAATATAGTTATGGACAGCATTTTAATCATGCTCTTTTTATCATTTTCAAGTAAAGAGTGATTTGCCCAAGTAATTGTTGTACCAGAAAGCAATAATATTAATGTATTCATGAATGGTAGTGACCACGGATCAGGTGGCAAAATTCCCTCAGGGGGCCATTCAACTTTTTTTGCAGGAGAAAACGCCTCAAATAAAAAAACTGGATCAAGCCAGGCTTTAAAGAATGAACAAAAGAACACTATAAAAAATACGACCTCCGAGAGAATAAATAAGTACATTGCAAATTTGAGTCCATGTTTTACAATGGTAGTATGACATTTATCATAAATGGCCTCCCTTATTACATCTCTCCACCAATAGAACAGCACCCCTGATACTGCGGAGATTCCCAGAACTAAACAAAACATTCCGAAAATTTGTTTATGAAGCGCACCAACTAATCCAAGTGCAAGAATAAGAATTGCTGCTGATATAGCAATTGGCCAAGGACTTGGGTCCACTAAATGAAAATCATGTTCTTTACTTTTCATAGCATTTTAAAAAATACTTA
>NW_021847216.1:0-889 GCF_003651465.1 Formica exsecta
ATGAATATTGAAATTTTGATGATAAAATTAATCTTGACTATTCTGTATAATTAAAAACTTTTACAATTTTTTTCTATTACAATTTATTAAATAAATTAAAATAAGAGAAAATTATATAATTTCTTATTCGAATGAGAAAGCTAATATTATCAATATTCAGATACAATTTCGAAATTGAACTCAGTTTATATCTAAAAATGCATTATGAATGCGATTGTTAATACTTTATGACTAAATCTGTTTCTAATATCGATCTTATATTATGTAAAATAATTTCGTCGAAGAGGATGATATATACGATATTCCACGAGATCATGTCGACATCGTATTCTTATACGGAAGACATTTATCACGAAAACGAACAATGGGATTCTGGACGATATCTAAACTAAGCACATTCATTCTCGTGCAGTCGATACGAACAGATGCTGTTAACAGTGATACAAGTCAACGATCGACCTTTGCCTACCCCAAAAGATGTCCGTTCGAAGTTCGCGTGACAAGCTCGTTTCCGATTATCGAAATAGAATATTTCTGGTCCAATATTGATCGAGAAATATCAACGTACCTTGTTCGAGCTTTTCCTCTTTCGCTTCGTCACTTACAGCCTCCGCATTTTCGATCGGCGCATTCTCCGCGATTGGTTCCGCCGGTTCTGCTACAATTTCGGGTTCTTTTGCTGATTCCTGTGCAGGCTTGGGCTCTGGTTCTTTTGCTGATTCCTGTACAGGCTCGGGTTCTTTTACTGGTTCTGGTTCCTCAATGGGTTTTACTTCCGGCGTAGGTTCTGGTTTAGGCTCCGCCGCTTTCGCGGATTTTGTTGTCGGTTTTGCAGATTTCGAACCTTTCACCGGTTTCGACGGTTTCACAGACGTCTGCTCTACGACTG
>NW_021847217.1:0-889 GCF_003651465.1 Formica exsecta
ATGAAGTCGGCAGAAAAGTTAGTCGCCTGTCTGTTATTATGATAAATGCGCAAGACCGTAAACGCGCGATATATCGCCACCTTGGGAAAATAGATGCGATGTATTATAATAGCAATTATTTGTATGAATTATTAGTATGAATTTATCCGCAGACGTTTCTAATAATTATAAAATAATCAACTGAAAGACGGATTTTTAAGGATTTATAGAAATTAAATAAAAACTTAATTAACGTCACGCTAAGTATAAAAATTCGCAAATTATTGAAATAACAGCGATATTAATGACGAAAATAACAGATTTCAAACATTGCAATAAATAATCAATTAGAATAAAATAAAAATATCAAAATATTGAATTTTTTATGAAATTTCAAATCTAAATTAAAAGCTAACCTAAAAGCATAAAAAATATTCTAAAAACGAGTATTATAAAACTATAAAAGTATAAAACTGAAAAACTGTTCCATAAAATAACGTCCATGTAATGTCTATTTTCTTTTATTTTCTTTTGATTATTATTTTATTGCTTCTTTAAACAAATTTGGAATGTTCTATATGTTCTATTCTGTGTGCAGTAAATTATAAATCAAAAATTTATTAAGCAAATCAATATTTAATAATTATTATTATTTTATGAGAGACATTGTTGAGAGATATTACAGATTACATATTCTCGAGTTAGCAAGTAGATTTTCGTATTAATAAAAGTTGAAGAATTTCGCATTAAGGAAGATTTTCGTGTATTAATATATATTGAAGAGAATAAAATAAGAGAATTTGTGAGGTGAAACTGCGGCACTTTCACGTCCATATTGTCGACAAAATATTTCACGGAATTCGAATTTGAGAGGAACTTACGTAACATTTACGATCTTTCGAAACTCCAC
>NW_021847218.1:0-889 GCF_003651465.1 Formica exsecta
CTAATGGAATGCTTCGTTAATTCTATCCTCGCTAAGCGCGGCAGCTCTGCGTTTGAAGTAAAGGAAAATACTTAACGAATATATTTCCTGAAGGCTCTCGTCTTTACCGGTTACTCTTCGTAAACTGCGAAACAAGCTCTAATGCCTCGTTCCATTGCGTCACAGTACGCGATCTCAACTTTTAATATATTTTTCATTAATTTATTTCCCCGCTGCTCGTTATTACAATTCAGGCGCCGTAGGTTCAGCGTAATGGAAAAATGTCCCCCGGTTCGCAGCAGGGTGGTACCTGCCGACGTAATTGCAGCCGTTCCGCATTAACGAAGTCCCCCCAAGTTGGCACAATTAAAACATAATAGTAGCGCTTCTTTCCTCCCGTAGCGAATACCGACTACCAGTACCGCTGTATCCGAGATCGTAATTGAACGATCCAACTAATCCTAGTTAAAACAAAAAATTCATTTGAAGGAGATTATCTAATATTTACTAGTTTCGTTTAGTTAGTGTTGATGTGATTATACGCCTTATAATTACAATTTTTATATAATTTTATGCATCAGTATTGTTAACTGTGATACGCATTTTACAGACCGTCAAATATTTAATGCACGTGCTATTAAACATTGAGGGAAAATATGTTTTATAACCAAAATAAATAACGCCAATTCATTGTTTGAATTCTGTTTGAACTCTGTTTGTTCGAGTCCGTTAATCTTTTTTATGCATATATATGTATATATAACAAGATAAAACGTAGCATACAAGCATACATAGCCTGCAAAATATACCCCGTGTTTGATCGTTTTTCGTAAACTACTGTATGTATAATTTAAGCTTCTTTCTGTCTCTCTCTCTCTCTTCTCTCTCTCTCTCTCTCTCTCTCTCTCTC
>NW_021847219.1:0-890 GCF_003651465.1 Formica exsecta
AAAAATATCAGCAAGATACAATTTTATGATAAGATTATTAAAATGTATAAGCAATGAAGAGAAAGAGAGAACCGCACTTTTAGAAATTTATTGCGGACATTCTTCCAAGATATCCATGTCTGCAAAATTCCAAAACTTTTTCGAGAGGATTATGTAACGCCCGAATTAAAAGAGTAGAGTTGAGAACTTTGGTCCGCTGAATTCATGCGGTGATCGATGCTTTAAATTTTCGTATATACGTATCTCGGCCATTCCGGCCATTACTATTGCTCGTGGAAAGTTGGCTCGCAACTTTCGTCCGATATCGAAAATCTAGGTTCAGCATTATCGCGAAAAGTCGAGAAGCACAATCTTGATACTCCAGTTGTCATTCGTCGAAACTGTAACGAGACCTCTCTGCCAAGGAGGGGGGTTGTGTGTGTTCCATTCTTCCTTGACGAAAATTATCCCAAGTTTCTCAAAAACGGCTGAATTGCTATCGCCAATCACCGAAGTTCTTTATAAATCGATGACAATTGCTCGCGAGACGGGCACTTGTTACTTGAAAATGCGGCAGACGTCTCGTTAGCAACGTCTATGTATATTGCAGTTCGCGCTCCTATCCTGAGCATCCCTCGGGGCTGTCTTGATGGTAATAACACCTCAGTTTTTCCCTGATATAATTGGACGGCACGGAGCGCTCATAAAATAAGGCAGGCTTGGATTCTCGGATACAATAGTGTGCGTACAGGCGCAGAGTCCGCCATGAAGTATGTAATTGAGTTTCAGATAATTTAATAACTTCTTAATGTTATTCATCGCCGTTTCCGTATCCTCTTCCCACATTTCCACCCGGAGATGTTATATCTCATTGTATTATCTCTACAATTTGAGAAACTATAGAATGAAAA
>NW_021847220.1:0-890 GCF_003651465.1 Formica exsecta
TTTATTTTATCAGTTTTTTATTTTTACGTAAAACTTTGATATTTTTATATTACAGGTGAAAAAGAACACAACGGCCAATTTAATGAAGAAATGTACACTCGTGAGTGATTTATACACAAACAAAATATGTTATATGTTTCACAACATATGTTATATATGTATATAA
This sequence comes from Formica exsecta, assembly GCF_003651465.1. Taxonomy (NCBI): domain Eukaryota; kingdom Metazoa; phylum Arthropoda; class Insecta; order Hymenoptera; family Formicidae; genus Formica; species Formica exsecta. The sequence goes on from NW_021847220.1 coordinate 167, forward strand.
AAATACACTAACTTTTTATAGTTTCAGATATTGTAACAATTTTGAAGGTAATCACGAGTAAAATAACCAAGTTAATAGTTGAAAATGAGAAAACAACTAAGACTTTGACAAAATTGAATCAGATAATAGGTCGATTGAATATAGAGGAAGAAATAGAAACAGAAAACAATGAAGATATTATTAATAGATTGCCATTAGCCACCGAGGAAGATATCTTAGAAATGGAGCATTTCTTGTTACAGAGGAAAAATGAAAAGAAACTGGTAAGTTTAATGAACAACAAAATAGTATTTTTATAAAATAGTGAAAAATAGAAAAATTTATCGTTATGTGAAAAATCGCGACATAAAATTGTATGCAAAAAATTATTGAGGCTTGTCCTAGATCTAACTTATAAAATTTACTTTTCATTTTTGTCGGATTTTTCGGTATATTACAAATCGACTTCGCTATATTGAAATTAAGTTCGAAATGTTTTCAGTTGCAGATATTGGAAGAAATTGGTGGTTCTACTGCAACAGAAATGACTCGCAGAGTTATGAGTACCCTGTTCACTGTAAAATTGTGTACGAAATATACGTTAAAAGGAAAAAGAGCATATAAAGGCAATTTTGGCGAATTAGGAATCTGCAAAGTAATAGAGAGTAAGTAATGATAATATCTAATATTAGAAAATTAATATATCAGAAAGATATAAACATAATATTATAACGTATATAATAAT
>NW_021847221.1:0-890 GCF_003651465.1 Formica exsecta
AAATTATTTATTCATTTATTTAATTCTTCATTTTATTTCATCGAATTCTATATGAGCTATAGGGACGAGTAAAAGTATATTTTCTGATTTAACAGAGGACTGACATCGCCCACATTTTTTTACCATCAATACATCATAAGTGACTCTCTATAGCTTCCGATCCTTCAAATTAACCAATTTTATTCCGTTAACGACGCGAGCAGTTTGTTTAGGCATACCGATGCGCGTGGCCATCGATGAAAAGAAACCATGGGCGAGACATCGATCGCCACCTTTACAAAAAGAATCAACAGCGGGTGGAATTGATCAGCTACCGTGTGTTTCTGCATCTGCTCCTCTTTAGTCAGCCTTTATTATAAGTTAGGAATACAAAAAGTTCCTCCACGCGCATTAGTTCCGCGTATCCGATCTTCACGGTGCATATATTGATGAGCGATAACGATCCGATCCAACCTCGCTTCGGAAAAAGCCTAACTATCCCTTTTATATTCCATCGAAATACTCATCGAAGTATATAAACACTACTCGTCTTTCTAAAACCGAGAAAATTTTGCGTTAATTGGATGAATATATTATAATTACTTTCGGAGTAAAGTATTCATATCAGAAAAACAAATAAAATATTTTACAAATGATCGTGAATATCGTTTTAGTAAAATAAAAGCATCAAAGCAATATCAAATAGAATATAAAAAGCGATATCAAATACAAAAATAAAATATATATTTTACATTAAAGCTAATATAAAAGCTAACCGATAAAAACTGATCAATTTATATCGATTATCAATTAAACAATTTATATTGATATCAATTAAAATTAATCTCCACTTAAGCTAATCAATTTATATTTATAAATTTGGGGGAAAGTTTATAGAATATTTTCTGGTA
>NW_021847222.1:0-891 GCF_003651465.1 Formica exsecta
CGGAAGTCCTGACGCCACAAGGGGTAGAGGACATGAAATTGCTGGCGAGGAGGCTACAAAGCAATTTTCCGGAACTGTTACAGCCCAATGTCAACAATATTACGTCTGCCAATTACAAGGTAATTCTTTTCTTGTGTATATCACAATATATCAATGTTAAATTAAATTATTTGGATAAACGTCCATCAATAAGTATCTCCTGGACAGGATATTTAAATTGATAAATAATAATAAATAAGCATGAAGCGATCAAAGTGACATTCTTAATTTTTTTATATTTTTTCAATTATGAAAAAATATACAAAATTTATATTTAAATTAATTAATTTATATTAAAATATTTTATTTTTTCTACATTTTTTTATATTTCTTTAGTTCCGTGCTACCGAAGCGCGTGAGAGTATGGCATCCTTTGTGGAGAGTCTGTTCGGAAGCAGAACGGCCGTACTTCCCGAGGACAGTTCCGTCAACGATACCTTACTTACGGTAAATATTTTATTGTATGCTATTCTCTGTTCCGCCAAAATAACCCAGATTTAAAAAGAGTAAACAAGTTATAGAATAGAAAAATAATTATTTCTGTTTCTATAAGTATATCACTCTATTTGCTTTCATTTATCTAATTTAATTAATTTGAAGGCGTATAAAACGTGTGGAATTTGGGAAGACGAGGAGCACGAGCAATCGCTCGATACGAAACGTAGCAAATTTGATGCCGGATCAGAGTTTCAGAATCTTTTGAAGAACGTCAGCCGACGACTCGGTTTTCTGTACAGTATCTCTACCGGTGCGTCCAAAATTTTTGATTATTGCGTCGATTATTTGATAATAATAGAAATAAAAATATAAAAATAAAATATAAAATTAAATTCTTGCATCAACAGCAAAAAA
>NW_021847223.1:0-891 GCF_003651465.1 Formica exsecta
ATGACGAAGCCTCCAGGTGGCCCCTCGGTGCGGACGTCCTTCGACGGGACGTCTACATGGACGACGTCCTGACGGGGGCACCAACCGTTGCTGAGACTGAGGAGATCCAGCAGCAACTCACGCAGATCTGCAGGGCGGGCGGCTTCCCGCTGAAGAAGTGGTCGGCCAACCATTCGTCATTGCTCGAGAGTCTGCCAGCGGAGGACCTTCTACAGCGGGAGCCCCGGTGGTGGCAACCAGGTGAGAGCCACGCTACCTTGGGCCTCAGATGGCACCCGCACAATGACAACTTCGCCTTCTCGACGCCAACGATGCGGCTGGACAGGATATCTAAAAGGACAGTCCTGTCACTAACGGCCAAGTTATTTGACCCGATGGGATGGCTCGCACCCACCACGGTGCGAGTCAAGATACTTATACAGTCGACGTGGTTACTGGGAGTCGACTGGGACACACCGCTCCCCGACGGCGACGCTCAGCGGTGGCTGGAGTTCCAGGCGGAGCTACCTCTGTTGGAGAGCATCCGCGTTCCCCGCTGGCTGAATAGCGGAACTGGCTGCCGGAGGGAAATCCATGGCTTCACCGACGCATCTGAAAGAGCCTACGCCGCAGTCGCTTATCTGCGGACAGAGGATCGGGAAGGACGTGTAGAGGTCGCGCTAGTTACCGCGAAAACCAAGGTAGCGCCGCTAAAGCAGATAACTCTACCACGTTTAGAACTTTGTGCAGCAACGCTGCTCGCTCGGCTCATCAGTCACATCCGTCACGTCCTGGAAGCAACGGAGGTGCCCCTTCACCTCTGGTCGGACTCTACCGTAGCTCTAGGATGGATCCGTGGACACCCGACTTCTTGAAAGACGTACGTGGCCAACCGAGTGTCGGAGATCCAGA
>NW_021847224.1:0-892 GCF_003651465.1 Formica exsecta
AATTTTCATGCTTTTGTCAATGTTTTGACATATGACACATACAACCATTTTATAAGAAAGATATATTGATTTTTGATGAAAGAAGATATTGTATATTTACTTATAAATATAATATATAATTATAAATATATAAATACGTGTTCCGTATTTTAAAAAAATAATGTAACTACGTCTCTTGCGAAGATAGCGTTTGTTAATTTCGGAAAATATCTTTGGATAAATTGGACCGACAGATTTGCGTTAGCGGTGAATAGGGTGGTGACGAAAACGACATTTAATGAAAATATCAACCGACACGGATTCGCACTTTAGCTGGAAACAAAGCCTCGTGAGAATGAGAAGAATCGCGTGGATGGTGCGGTAGAGGGAGGAAACACTCGCGGTATCGGATATTACAATCGCGTTGCGAGCAAGGACACGAGGAGGTGAGCGAGCAAGCTCGCCCGGCAGAAGCGAAAGAAGGGATTCGAATCCCCCACTATTAAATGGCACGATTGCAGCTAGGCAAGGAGGAGCAGCTACATTGGGGGCGGCTCGGCATCATCCAGCCTCAGTGCAATTCTACCATCCGCGAAGTTTAGTTACACGGTAACACTGGAAGTGTGTGAAGAAACGCAAGTGCTTCATCACCGCTTGAGAAGAAGACTCGACAATCGCTGAAGATGAATTAACACGGCGCTCGAAACAGCGGATTCGAACGGCGGACAATTTGAAGATCGATAGAGGGTTATTCTAGCATATTCATCAAGTAATTGTCTCGTTTTGACATATAACTTTGCGTATATAATATCAAAGAGAAAATAGAGCTTCGATTAATGATGACTTTGAGAGATACCGAGAACAAGGTTAACGCTCTAGCTCGTCTGAACAATATAACTGTACCGAAGATTGT
>NW_021847225.1:0-892 GCF_003651465.1 Formica exsecta
GAACCGATCGCGATGGGGATCGAGCGGGAAGGCCATATTAGGCGTCCAACATGGTTAAACGTCGTTCAGCACGAGGCATTATTGTCGTCTAATGTACGTCCAGTCACGCCCCCGCTAGTTGGGGCCCGGCAAGCGAGCGAGTCGTGGCGAAGCGAGGCGAAGCGTGCCGAGGGGCCCCATCGTCGGCGGCGGGGGCCCGTCGTCGATCGGCGAGATCGCGACGAGCCGAGCTCTCGCGAGGTGTTCTCGGCTGGACCACTCGCGTTTCCTCTCGCCGAATAATCCATCGATTACACGGGAGATTATGCGATTCGAGCGCGTGTTCGCTACCCGGGTTCCTGAATCGATGACAAGACCCAGCGATCGGTCCCTTTCGCGACTGTCCCGGAACTGGTGCCCCGAAATAGCCTAGGTATGTCTGTGAATCCGGCTGTCATCGGTGGTTTCTAGGTTGAGTGTATTGAGTGCAGTGTAGTTGCAATTGTGGATACGTTAAGTGAATGTCTAGCTTTAGCAGGAATCCGGATGATCCAAAATGTAGTAAGCGATATAATCAGGAAAACTTTGTGGAAATAATACATTTTTTCATAAAAGTGTTACGGAAACAAAACCGTAACACTTTTATCATCTTTCAAACCTTTGCTTTTACTGCTTATATTGTATAGAAAAACATTGTTAAGCGTAGCATCTCTTTATGACTACCAGTTTTATTTATCAGATTATTAGTTTGTCTTTCATTTTTTATTTTTTTGTTACTTATATTTAATATCATAAATAAATACGCCGTAATAATATTATATATCAAAATGTTAAGAGATTTCCTTTTGATTCACATTTTATATCTATTTGAAATATTGCGATAAAAATTATTCATATCTTTGATGCAAAAAAA
>NW_021847226.1:0-892 GCF_003651465.1 Formica exsecta
TTTTTTTTCATATGGAATGTATGAGTTATATAATATCGTTTTAAATTTATTTCGGTCAGAGCTAAATTCTTTTTCTCCATATGAAGATTTCACATCATAACATGAATTATTCATTGTTAATTGTATTTTAATTGATTCGATAAAACTATACCTATTATATAAAAAGAAATTTTGATAACAATTATCGAGATTAAACGATTTTGGCAAAAACCGATTTTATCGCTTTTTATTTTATCGTGTACATTACAACATCGTGATTACTATACAAAAAATAGAGGCGATGAATTTATGCTATTGATAAGAATATTATATCGAAAAATTAGCAGGAACTGTAACTGTTAAGGAAACAAAAACTTCAACAAAAAACTTTTGGTCGAAATAATATCTCATTTTATAAAAATTGCTCATTGCATTCGTTTTGTGCATTACAGCTGTTCTCTTAAGTGACATACGACACGCTGTATTGAAGATCACCGACTATGTTAGAAGGCAAAAAGAGAGGAATCCTTTATTAAACTAGAAATAATTGTCTGATAATTTTTAGTTTTTATTTGACAAGAATCGGACACATATCGATTTGAAGCTGTATTCATGTGCGTATTTTTTTGTCATCTTCATAATATGTAAGTGACAATTTTAATTGTTTTCGCGATAAAGATGGAAGAATTTTAAAATGTTTACGTAGGGATGTTATTTTATCGTGATTTATTCTCGATATGTACAAAAAAAAAATAATCGAAACTGTCGTTTTTATAACGTTGTAAATGCAGAGACGAATTTTATCGCAATAATGCGTTGTAAATTATATGCCTTCGCGATAACATCAATTTATCTCGTTTTCACGTTTATCTTATGAAGATGAGCGTTTACATTACAGTTATTGTTAGATCTC
>NW_021847227.1:0-893 GCF_003651465.1 Formica exsecta
AAGTTCCATCGCATGCAGATGATGATTCTACTACTATACTACTAATCACTTTTGTTAAAAAAATTTACGCCAAAGATTTCGAAATTATTATGTGCAAAGTGCATCAAGTGTAATATAATATTTTCATCATTTTCATCGATTAATTTCTTATATACTTTAAATCTCGATGTAAGATTTCACAATTGAAACAAGTACAAAAAATGTTGTTAATATCGATTTGAATAAATTATGAGTTGACAAGTAGTAATTTATCTTAGTCTGACACTGCTATTACGATAAAATTTACAATGCTGATAATATTGCTAACATTTATGAAAATTAGTGTAAAAAATCCTACTGAAGTACTTTTGTAAACGATTAGCACACATACAGACTTAATACTATTACTTAATAACATAATTTCTTACCAAGTTAATTTTATTTATTTTCAACTAAAACACACTACTTTACATATAATTTTTACTGAAATTATCATAAAATAAATCTATAACATGTAACTTTTTTAAATTTTATCAGTTATCGAATTTATTAACAACCGAATAACTCGAGTAAATCGCAAAAAAAAATAAATTTTCGTATATCTTTAATTTTTATAAAATTTGATATTTTGAAAAATATATCTATAATAGCATCAGAAAAAGACATCTTTGTCTTTTAAATATGTGGAAAAGTATGTGAATACAATTTGAATAGTATGTGGATTTTATCTAAAATTTTAATAATATATACATATTCTTCAATATATATACATTTCGTAGACGTATCTCACTTTGTACACTTTTTAATGTACGATGATTTTAATTTAAGAATAATAAACATTAGAAAGATTTATATATAATATATATAAATATACAGGGTGTTCCCAATTTAAATGTCAAAACTTTAGGAGCGTG
>NW_021847228.1:0-893 GCF_003651465.1 Formica exsecta
CTTAAGTATGGAAAGTGATATTTTGGCTATTGAAAGTCTTGGTAATTTTGATGCATGATACAAAAATGAGTTCTAGGTTTCTATCACAAAGAAGATTGTCGTAGCCGATAAATTGCGTAGATAATACGATTTAATTTGCGATAGTATATGCAACAATAATTGCGTTTGTATAATACAACGGTTATGTAAATGTTGAATGATAATGTCTGTTAAGGCCATAACACGTAAAAAAGTTTTAATCATAACCGTAAGGCCGTGAGCAAATTGTCCAATCACAACATTTTTACTACATTGTAGAATGCTTGAATGTGATTGGTCGATTTGTTTACGGTTATGATGGAAACTTGTTTACGTGTCATGGCTTTAATTGCCGTATGAGTTTAATTCGGTCCCAAAAACTGATGACGTAACTATTGCGTTTTCTGTAGACGGCCAATGTTGCTTGTACTTCGGTGCTTCTTTGCAATGAACTTTGCGATAGTCGGTACAGTAGAAAACTGCTAAAGGATTTACTGCGTAGGTTCCTACTTTATTATCATAGCATAAACACGGATTTTATTTAATCGAGATGAGTTATATATACGTTTCTCTTTTCGGTGATATGCAATGCGTTTTAGAAATATATTTTGTTCAAAAAGTAACATTCATTAATTTTTTTCCTTATTTTAAATAGAAGAATGCGATTTTTAGCATTTTTCATAGCCAAGGAGCTACTGAAATGTAATATAGGAGATTATGGATTCTTGATTGCATATATTATCAATACAACGATGGATTTCCGATTGGGTAAATATGCATAAAAGGTCACACTTCACCGATTTAATCGCCACTTAGATATGTTGTAGGAGGGGAGTGTTCTGAGTAATTCCCCGCAAGAATCAAGTGATGGTCGG
>NW_021847229.1:0-894 GCF_003651465.1 Formica exsecta
ATACCGATGTCATACCGAATTATCAAGGCGTAGCTATTTTAACGCGTGAGGGGTGACACACTTCCTCTCTCTTACCCTTCGGCCTTATTTCTTCTTCCCTCTTCCTTTTTTTTTCTCTCTAAAAGACTACTCGTTATCTTTGACTGTTGAACGACCGGAAACGCTGCGATGGGTCACTGAAATCACACAGGGACCGCGATAACGGAGCATTGATTATGGCTTGGGCGACACACTTTAGCATCTCATGCGTGTATCGATGGCCCCCCACGTTGTAATAATATCGTTTCTCTCTGTAATTTCTCCTTCGCCTAAATCGTTGTTGGACTGTCCTCCGTGAGTAGCTGCGAGCGATGGCAATTTGACGTCCGTAATTATCCTCATTCTCCGATACTGAATTTTATCGACGAACGTAAAAACAGACGCGTTGTTCAAGTGCCGTTATTAATAAGGTGAAAAATATCGGTGTAAAAATGTTGATATATTATTATAGCGCGTTGATTATCTTCGCATCGTATGTCGACGGTGGTTTAAATTTGACAAAGAAGAAAACCATAAGAGATTTAGAGATCGATATCGACACATACGATCGCAAATTTCTTTTTCTTTATTTATTCCGTGAATGTCAATGGAAAGATTTGTTTCTTTCATTTCCATCCGCGCTTCATAACTCTGTGCATCTAATCCAAAATTAAAGTCTCGAGACGGCCTGGCGTGCAGACGAGGCCGAGGCAGAAGAAACATTGCAAGGAATTCGAAGAACGTGATCATCGTGATTGCAGCGATGATTTGTTGTAGTTTTATGTTATGGGCCGGAAAAATAAATGTCAAGCGTCAATGTCATTTTTTACACTATAGTAATATTAAAATTATAAAATAAAAATTGTAAAAAAGAGA
>NW_021847230.1:0-894 GCF_003651465.1 Formica exsecta
TCTCTCTCTCTCTCTCGGCGCAGCGGCGGAGCCAGTACCCTCCGCTATTCGTCGGAGTGAGCAGTGACAGTCAGTGACAGTGGATAACGTGCGAGTGCGAACTGTCGGAAGAATAAAGCCGAAATGTATTCCAAAACTATCAGCAATCACCAGGCAAACCAGGAACATGTCCTCGCCGTGTCCCGGGACTTCATCGCGCAGCCCCGTCTCAGTAAGTAACGTTCGACGACGGAGATAATGATGAGAACTCGAGACTCAATTGGGCGTAGCATCTGATCGATCCTCCTGACTGCATCAGCTGATCCCCGAAATTCTCGGTGATTCTTCGTAAACGAAGGATCCTGTGGGACGATAACGTCGTCCTAGTTTCCTCGCCGATTTTCCCGGCGAGGAACGGGAAATCGTTCCCTGAGAACATCCCCGCGGATTTGTCACTCTCGAGACCGAGCTCGTCATGTGACTGCAGACGACGATTCGTGTTCGCTCGAATGGTTTCCACAAATGCGCAATTTTGCTTTTATATGTTTTTAGAAAATATTGAGATAGCTTTTCGATTAATATTAAGAATTATAGAAATTATTGTGAGATGTTTTAAAACTCAGTTATTTAAATATTTGATGATGTTTTCACCTACGGGCGTAACCTGCGTTGGCAGTATCTGGGAGATTGTGACATAATATAGTGTAAAAGAGATATAAATGATGAACAATATGATTGTCGTATAATTTGCCTAAATAAAGTTTTGACCATATTAAATTGATGTCTTTTTAAAAGTTATGAATGTATATAAAATTTATTCTTGAGATAATTATTTTCTCTTGCAAAATTTCATTTTGTTAACATAAATGTTAAATGTAAAAAATATATATATATTGTATTTTTTATTTATTGCAT
>NW_021847231.1:0-895 GCF_003651465.1 Formica exsecta
ACCTCCGAGAAGACTTATATCGTTTTAATAGACTCATAAACTCGATTACATGAAAAGCTATGTATCTGCATTAATTTTTGCGTGCGGGCGCATAGTAAATCAAATTAATATGTCAAGAGATGCAGCAGCATCTCGTGCCCTTCTAATCAGGACGACCCAATGGAAACAGTTACACCTGAATAATTTACTTTAAAAGGCATCTCGTCGACCTCGATATATTGACCTTGACCCTGTTTTTAATTCGCGCGCTTCTGGTATTACATTAGTACTTATTAATAATGCAAATGAAATTATAATTCTATTTATAAAATATGACATAAATCAAACGCTTTCGCGCGCGCGTAACAGATAATTACGAAGCATGCCTATACCCATGTCCACATCTGCGAGAAGTATCTGATCGCGCGTTTGGAAAGTGAAATTCGTTCGAATCTGCGATCGGCGAAGCGTTATTCTAGGTGAAATTACACGCCTAATGATCAATGTTGTAAGCGATTATTACCGCGTATGATTCTGTCATTCGTAATAACCTTGGCGTTGTATTAATGTGCGCAATACACGGTTATATTTGTGTGCGCGTCTTACAAACAATCAAAGGAGTCATTTATGATTAGAATTTTTATAGATAACAGCATAGAACTTTTATAAAGCAAACAGATATTCATTAGAAAAATTTAGTCACATCACAAAGCAACACTTTTGCTATGTCTTTTTATGCTTCACAGTGCATAACGTCTTTTAAAATAAAACGACTAGATATCTTTCTTTTAGGAAGATAGTGTTACTCTGGATAGATTTGTCTTTTCCTTTAATAACATTTATTTTTTAGCCAGCTTTAAAAAAAAGTATCTTTTGATTTTATTTTGCTAGAAAGATAAAAAAATTCCACTTTTTT